>NC_031979.2:39828329-40099988 GCF_001858045.2 Oreochromis niloticus
CAGGACGCTCTGCAGCGCCGACGTCTCGTTCCCCGCCACTTCCTGCTCCACGTGCAGGATGGAAATGTGAGCCGGGACACGGAGACTGCGACTCGCCAGCATCTTCAGCAGCGTCGTCTTCCCCAGGCCGTTGCGGCCGATCAGGCCGTACCGCCGGCCCGATGCCAGACTCAGCTCCGCCCTTGCAGCAGACATCTGAGACACAAACGGCAGTGTGAGAAAACGAGCCGTCCTGTTGCCGCTGCGGCCCCCGCTGGCGTTTTCTGAGCGCTCACCTCTCTCCGAAGGACACGTCAAAGTTCTCGATGCGGATGTCGTAGCTGCGGTTCTTCCCCGATTGGTCGACTCGGCTGTCCTTCTTACTGCTGGCCTGACTGGCCGACGCCTCCTCTAGGACTCTGAGGACACAGGAGGACAGGTGAGAGGGGCACAGGTGTGTGCAGGTGAGGACAGGTGGACGGTGGACTCACAGTGGGCCGGAGGCCTTCTGGGAGTCCTTCTCGCTCCTGCGCTCGTGTTTGGCTTTCAGCTTGGCCTCGGCTTTCTCCAGCTTCTTGGCGTCGACTGTCTGAGGAGAGAAAGCAGAGGAGCGCTCAGTAACACCTGCTGTAACCTCAGAGACTGGTCCCGCTGAGAGCAGCATGCCAGGACGCCACGGTGCATTTAATGTGGAGCATTCAGACTCGCAGCGTGACCGATGAGACCCAAGAACCAACCCCGCCTTCAGCTCGCCTCCTCATGACTCATGTGACATGGTTTTCACATCTATCATGTGTTCATTTAGCTTTGGTCATAATTTAGGCATCTACTTTCTTCTGGTTTTAGTCGACGCAGCATCAGGACATTGCAGTTTGTCGTGTTGCCGCTGAGAGAGGCCGTATTTTCATCACATCGACTGTGAAATGTGTCGCCGCTCCTTTTTGTCGCGTTTCATGAGAAACAGGAAGCTAGCTGAACTGTTTCCCAGGCAGATTGAACCTGACTGCGCAGGAAGGTCGCTTCTGATTTGACCACTTCCACATTCGTCTCGCCTTTCTACACAACTCAGTTCTGATTGGATCTCGTCTCTGCGGAACATTTCCATCCATCTTGTTTGACTGGCTGACTAACGTGTCGGATACACAAATGTTGGTGATCAAAACCAGACACGTGCAGGCTAAAGCTAATGCTAATCCAATAATCTGCTGGTTGATTCAAAGGCTTATTGAAGATTGTCCATCACGGCTTTTTTGACTTTTTAAATCAGAGGCTGTGATTTTTGTTCCGCGCAGCCAGGTTAACATCATCACAAACGAGTCTCCCAGGTTTCCGGTACATACCGTGTTCTGAGCACGTCTCATCATCCAGATGCCCTCAGCGTCTTTGGCTGCAGAAACTGAGGAGAAGGAAACAGGCAGATCAATACATGACATGACATCAATAAGTAATAATATTAATGACGTTTGTCTTCGCAGACAGCAGGTGTAGTTGGCACACACATGACATTAAACTGACTTTAAAAAGAAGAACTCGTGAGTCTAAACTCCTCGCTCTCAGGTAAGATCACACTTTTATCAAAGGAGGTAAAACTGAGAAAACTTTAAGTGCGTTCAGCTGGCTAAGAATACGGATTTCTTAGAATCCCGATGAAAACGAAAGCCTGCTCTTCAAAACGAGGCTGAAACACTGAAAGTGAGAGAGGACCGAGGACAGAGCCCTGGGGAACGCCTCGGGGCTAACATGGCTGTTACACAGCACAGCTCGACTTTGAAAATGCACCGATTTAATCAAAACTGTTAAAAACTGGAACTAGAGCAGGGCGATATGACCAAAAATATTTATCACGATATACATTTGAAAATTTGCGATAACGATATAACTGATGATATAATTGACACTAGACAAAATACTTTACAACTCCACAACTTTTTTAGTGCAAAAAACCCCATCAATGTATTTTCACTTAAACAAGCAGCTGTTTTTTATGTGCATTAAAGTTATATAAAAATTAACAGTGTAAATGCAAATTCCTCGCTGACAGTTCAACCAAAAGGCATTTCCAGTGGAAACTGGCCGACATATCCTCAGCATAACCATGTATAATATCCACAAAACTTAAAAAGAGGTTATACACACACAGTACGGTAATATTATGTTGAAGCACAGTACGTATCACTCCGCCAGGCTCCTGCCTGCGATAGCCGTAATGCTCCGACAATCCATCAAGCGGTGCGGCTTCGTAGCTTAGCAAAGTCACACTGAAACATTTGACAGATTTTCGAGCGCCGTGTGCCACATAGAATCGTTTCAAGGTCAGTAAACACAACCAGAGTTCATACATAAGGCACGCGGGATTATAAGGGGCACTGACGATTTTCAGAAAAATCAAAGGATTGATTTTAAGTGATCCGTATTTTCCAAACAACACGGTAATAACGACGGCCCGCTAGCATGCTCTAACATAAATAGTGCTTTGTTGTGTATCTGACGGACGAAAGCTAAACCAGTTCCACACCACTGAAGTTGCAGCATTTTTACAAACCATTTCTGGTTCATCCGTTTCATTTAACAATCTGCTTTCGCCCTTCTCATTCTGCGTCGCCGCCATGTGCGTATGTAAACAAAGGCACTGCGCATGCGCGTTTTACCCATATTCTATCGCGATATTTCATTTTCCTATCGTTACCCAAAATTACACCGGTATTACCGTGAATGGTATGATATAGCCCAGCCCTAACTGGAACTCTGAATAAATAATCACAGTGTGAAATATTTTAGTCACAGCTTGTTTCCTTTAACAATAAACACGGATCAAAGCTAACGTCTGCACAGTACACAAACCATCATGTTAAACACTCAACTTTTAACAAAGGTCAGGACTTCTTTAATATTTGTCCCGACCCCTGCCTCCCTTCTGAGCTCTCTCACACACACACACACACACACACACTCTGAGGGTCACTGGTACAGGTCACTTCTTCATCGTGATGGCACGCGCATTCAAACTGTGGAGACTTCACTGTTTTAGCTCAGACTCCACACCTGAACGCCACTCAGGGATCCGGCTCTGCAGCACCAATGTGGGGACACTGCATGAACTCACGGAAACCAGGGCGCACCGTCACAGCTAAAGGTGACCGCCTGCCTAACGTTGTGCCAATCCCTGAAGCTGTGCTGTGGTAGGGCTGCCACGATTACTCAACTAGTCATGATTACATCGACTATCAAAATCATCGATAACTAATTTAATACTCAACACGTCGTTTGAAGCTTCCTGAAAGACACAAGAATAAGTAGTAGGATTTAAGAGTGTAATGATGGAATGAAATGGAAGATGGCAGCACTGCATGTACAAGGATCCCAGCTGCCCTTAAACCCTGAAGAAGAAGAAGTGTATCGTAGCTGTGTCCAAATTCAAGGGCCGCATCCTACTGATGCCACATTTGTAGGCCGATTATGTCACAGCGATGCGATGAAGGCTGTCCAAATTCGAAGACTCCTCCAAATGCGTCCTTCATTTCCTCAGATTTGAAGGATGGGTCGGGTGTATCCTTCGTGGCTCACCCTATCCCAGAATTCATAGCGCGGCTCAGCCAATTCCAGCTTCCAACAATGGCGGCTGCTACTTAGTTTTAATATTACTCTTTCTGTGTCGCAAAATAAACATTTAGGATATTTTCAGGCGAGAAAGTAGCTGTGTAAACTTCAAATATCTGCTCGGTTTATCAAGACATCGCATATTTGCAAAAGTGCTCCGACATTTTCAGAGACGTCTGTTACCCACCAGCTCGATAGCTAGCCGGGAGCTCGAGGGTCACTAGAGCTGGCGAGAATAGCGGACTCCCGGCTTCATCGTTTTCAGATCACCGCGGACTTTCGCTACTCAGGTTAAAGGTAATATATAAGTCACTTAGACAACCTAAAAATGTTATTGTTTGGCTTTTTTCAGTGTTTTATTTGTTCGTAAGTAAATCGGTTTGCCTGAGATTAAAGATATTAGATTAGATTAGATAAAATTAAACTTTATTAATCCCCCGGGTGGTTTTCACACAGCTGAATAAACGTCAAACAAAAAACTGATTAATCAGAAGTGTGAGATGGTCGAGAATTTACTCCAGTGTCCTGTTATATTTTAGATAGCAAGGAGCAGACTGAGACAATCTGCAAATTTCATTAAAAGTTTAATAAACTATCATCTTGTCTTTGTTTTTAGTTAGCACATACCTTAAACACGCTGTAAGCTAATGATAGTTATATAAGCGCAGACGCATGCTGGTGCAATAAGCAGTACGTTTTACCTCCAGTGGATGATGATCTGATTAGTCGACTAATCGCAAAAATAACTGGTGACTAGTCGACTATCAAAATAATTGTTTGTGGCAGCCCTAATCTGCACCAACATTTCACAGCCGTGCAGTCCTGTAAGCTGCGAGGTGGGCCTCACACCTGCAGAAAGAGACCACAGCCATCAGAGGCACCACCATCTCAAAGCCTCATTTCTGCTGTTCAAACTGAACAAATGAAAACTTTTACAAATGATTGCTCAGCTGTGTCTGTAATCAAACCTCTGTAACTTTGCTCTGCTTCACTCAGCAGCATCAGGTCATGTTCACATGTTGATTCATGGTTTGCTTCAGTTTTTGATCGACTGCAGAACATTTTTAAGGTTATCTGCTATAAAAAGCCAGGACAGGAAAATCTGCTTCATGTTTTTCTGTTTTATCCTCAGTTACTTTGACACAAAGACACCTGCTGTGACGCTCACACCTTTGATGGAGTCTCACAGTGTCAGCTTTGGTTTATACACAGATATAAAAATATGGGCATGTTCTGATAAATGATCAGAATTATAATATTTCTGACTGTCTGAGTCAAAACTGAAACAGTTATAAGAATCAGTGATGATACCTAGCCCTAGTTTTCTACTTTACATTCTTCATAATTGCCCCCCTTTGCTTTATATTTTCACTCTTGGCGTTCTCTCCATGAGCATCATGAGGTCGTCTCCTGAAATGGTTTTCCAACAGTCTTGAAGGAGTTCCCAGAGATGCTGAGCACTTGTTGGCAGCTTTGCTTTCACTCTGCGCTCCATCTCATCCCAAACCATCTCCATTGGGTTGAGGTCAGGTGACTGTGGAGGCCACGCCTCCAGCACTCTCCTTCTTGGTCAAAGAGCCCTCACACAGCCTGGAGGGTTTGGGCTCATTGTGCTGTTGAGGAATAAATGACGGGATGGCATGTGTGCTGCAGGATGCTGTGGTAGCCATGTTGGTTCAGTGTGCCTTCAGTCTGGAATAAATCCCCAACAGTGTCGTCAGCAAAGTCTCCTCTGAACATGTAGAGATGTGTCTGCTACTGGAGCTCTGTGTGGCATCTATCTGGGCTCTAATCTGAGCTGCTGTTAACTTGTAATTTCTGAGGCTGGTGACTCGGATGAATTTATCCTCAGCAGCAGAGGGGACTCTTGGTCTTCCTTTCCTGGGGCGTCCTCATGTGAGCCAGTTTCATCGTCGTCTTGATGGTTTCTGCAACTGCACTTGGGGACTCATTCAAAGTTTTAGCAATTTTCTGGGCTGACTGACCTTCAGTTCTTAAAATGATGTTGGACTTTTGTTTCTCTTTACTGAGCTGATTGGTCCTTGCCATAATATGAATTCTAACAGTTGTCAAATAGGGCTGTGTTTAACAGCTGTGAACCCTGACAGGCACACCTGTGAAAGGAAACCATGTCAAGTGACTACATCATGAAGCTCACTGAGAGAAGGCCGAGGGTTTGCAGCGCTGTCAACAAAGCAAAGGGCGAAATCTAAAATATAAACATATTTAGAGTTTTTTCTTTGCTACATTACTCCATATATCCTGCTTCACATATCTGATGTTTTCAGTTTGTAGTAAAAATAAACAAAACCCATCAAATGAGAAGGTGTGTCCAAACTTTTGATTGTGTGACACCCACACACACACACACACACACACACACACACACACACAAGGTGTGTTCTGGTTGGGTGAGTGTTAGGTTTCTGCATTCTTACAGCCTGTGTGTGTGTGTGTGTGTGTGTGTGTGTGTCTGTGTCTGTGTGCGCGCGCGCGTTCCTTGGGGTGTTGACCTTACTGCTGTCTGCAGAGATCTGGGAGAGCTGCACGGGAGCGTCCAGCAGCACCTGCCTCTGAGCGCCGCGGTGGTGGTTCCTGAAAGACACACACGTTCACATTAACACGCCGCCTCTCCCGACGGCCCAGAAGAGACCCCGCCCACACAGTCCTCACAGTTTCAGCGTGTTGAACATCTGCAGACAGATGTCTCGGATGTCGTCCTCGTTTTTACTGTCAGCTGACACCTCCTGCAGCACGCCTCCGACCGCTTCGTAAACCTCCTCGCTGTCCTCGAAATCTGCTCCGCCGCCATCCAGAACACCTGAAACACAAACACACCTCAGCAGGAGGATCAGCAGAACCTCCTCAAACAGCTCCAGGTTGCGTGTCTGTTCTCCTTCACCCCACGAGGAAGACGCTGGTGGAAACCCTCCTAATTTCAGAGCCCCCACCAGGACCCTGTGATCTGATCAATCACAGGATCAATAAATGACTCTCAGGGTTTCCGCTTCCTACGGATGTCTCAGGCCGTGCTAACCCAGGTTCAGTTCCAGGCGTGCCGGGTTATGCCGTGCTAGCCGGTGTCCCTGCTCTGAGTGCTGTCAGCCCGGTTAGCTCGTTAGCTCACTGGCTAAAGAGCCGCCGCTGCCAGGCTAACGTCGGCTCCGGGCCGGCGGTAAACGGCTCGCTTCCCCCGGACAGCGGCCTGGTGCCGGCCTCTCACCTGTGATGTAGTCGAACAGCTCCGCGTCGATCTCAGGAAACTCGCTCTTCAGGATGTCCACGTACGTCGCCATGATAGCCGACCCCGAACACCGCCTGGACGCGCATGTGCCGGTATGCGACAGCGCTGTGAACTCTGGGAGATGACGTTTCTGGAGCGGTTGACGTCATCGGTGAAGCTGCCCCTGCTTTTCTTTTTTTTAAAGAAAAAATTCTGTCATTGTCTGAATTCCTGACTTTTCCAGGATGTCACGTGATTTTAAATAAAACAAACTAAACAATAAAAAAACCTGAAGCGTAAACCTGCATTCTCTCTGCTGGCCAGCAGGGCGGCGACTCCTCCTCTTCTTCTTCACTACATCATGAGCCTCCTCTCAGATCTTCCTCTCCTCCGCCCGCCTGGCAGCTCCATCTTCAGCCTCCACCCTCCATCCTCTGCACATGCTCAAACCTGCTCAACCTCTGTGACTCTGAGCTGTCCCTGTGAAGGACTCATGTCCATGCTGCTCACTGAGCACCTCCTCCTCCTCCTGTGACTCAGTGATGTCACTGTTTATTAAATTATAATAAAAACGACATGAGTGAGTACAGAGATCTGCTCACCGCAACAAAGCTGGAAATTACAGTAGTACAACAAGTATTACTGCTATATTAGCAGTAGTATGGTAGCATGCCAGCAGTATTATACTGTTATAAGCACTGTATTACATTGTTAATAGTATTATTGCATTGAATAGTTATAGTACTGTGCTATCAGTAGCAGTATTATACAAAGCACTGGGCTGTATCTGTTGTAGTATTACAGCCTTAGAAGCAGCATTACAAAAGTAATATTATAATAAGAACTGTAGTATTGCTGTACACGTGTTCAAATACCTGTCAGTGATCACCTTCAAAAAATCAGAACACAGTATGATTAGCAGTAATCTTACAAGAGTATTTCAGCAGTACTGTGACTGCTCGCCAGGCTCTCTGTTCCAGTGTCACTGTGGTGGTCAGTGGTGGTCCTAGCCTGTTTGGCGCCCTGGGCGAACACTCCCTCTGGGGCCCCCCCACCCCCCGCCCACACACACACACACACACACACACACACACACACACACACACACACAAAACATGTTAAGGATTGTACATTAACATAAAACTGTTGTCCACACACACATATGAAGAGAGAGAGAGAGTATGCATAGTATGCAAACGGCTACTAAACAGCCATCATAATTCATCATACAATGAGAACAGGACAAATCAACAATTGACAATGACTAATTAATATTAAAATCTGTAACATAATGTATTGTTTGGAGTTTAGTCTGTTACTGTTACTATTTTTACCATTTCTTCTTGGGGCAACTGTAACCCACATTATTTCCTTAGGGATTAATAAAGTATTCTGATTCTGATTGTTTCAGGATGACCTGCCATTATCCAATGACACATCTGCTTACCTGTATCATTTGTTCGTTTCTCCTCCTCTTCTTTTCTCTTTTTTCTAAACTGAGGACCTGATGGCTTTGAACTTTTCTTGTCCATCTTCCACTGGTTTTAATTTTGCACTCCAGTATGAACACCCATCCCTCAACCAGAGGATCACCACAACATAACCTAATAGACCTACACCTTAGTTCACAGATTAACTTTGTCTAGGGCAGGGGTCGGCAACCCGCGGCTCCGGAGCCGCATGCGGCTCTTTAGTCCTTAAAGTGCGGCTCCGCGTGGTTTGGGCAAATAAATTAGAAGTATTTAGCTGAAGTGTATTTTATTTATGTTAGTTCTTTTTAACTCGTAGTTCTAAATTGGAAGATTATTGTGATTTTGAAATATAAAAATAAAATTATATTCTATTATTTTTTCATCGCTCAAAATAAGCGTCACACTCGCAGAAGCCGGTGTACCCGCCGAAACGCGGTGCATTTATCGAGACTTTCAACCCCAGGTAGGCCAATTATGGATCTTCGGATCCACATTATGTCAGCAGCTGTTCTCCACCGTGAACTATGTTAAAGACAAACACCGTGAGTAAACTGACTTCGTATAGCCCTGATTTGCGGACTCTGTGCGCAGAGGTTCAGGAGCAGAAGTCCCATTGTAAACAAATCACGGCGGACCCGACGATGTTTCCATGAGCATGCTTTTGAGCATCTCTTTATTGAGCACTTTTCACACACGGTTGCTGTACGCATACAGCCGGCTGTAGCCTTTCAGCTCACAGCCCAACATACACCACCAACAACACAACAGCACAGATAGCGCAGACGTAAAGGCAGCGAGGCGTGATTGCGGGTGTCGCTCAGGTGCGTCCGCCTCCCCTGCAGCGGCGCTGCAAACCACGCCCCGCCGCACGCATTAACCAGGTAAAATACATATTTAGGCAGAATTTTGCAAATATCTATTTTTCATTTTTCAGCAGCATAGTGCTTTTTTCCAATTATTTTTTAAGAGTCAGGTCAAGGCTCCAACAGCCCAAAGGCGATATAAGGGTGGCGGCTGACAACAGTTTTTGTTTGCTACATGGATCATTTTAGTTCAGCTGGGTGTCTTTCCTTTTGTTATATTTCTTTAAGAGTTCAAAATGTGTTAATTACATAAATGAAATGTAATTTTCTCTGTAGCACTTCATGGATTTCATAAGCAACACACCTTAGTTGTTCACACAAAGCACAAAGGTAAAAAACAATATATACAGTGTTATCTTCATTTTAGATGTCAAAAAGTATTTGCGGCTCCCAGTGTTTTCTTTTGCGTGAAAACCGGGTCCAAATGGCTCTTTGGGTGTAAAAGGTTGCAGACCCCTGGTCTAGGGTGTATTTCTGGGATTTCACACAACCCAGGATTCAAATCATGAATACATAATGGGCTTGGATTTACAACATTATGAATGAAATGTGCTCTATTTGGAAGCAGCAGGCCCCTCCCCTTTCGACGGGTTATGTGTGAGACTTTAAATCCTCAAACTGTAAATTATAAATTTTTAATTGTTATTGATCCCTTTACCCCGAGTCCTAAAGTGTATATTTATTTTCTTACTCTTCTTATATTTATTGTTCGTTTATTTGCACTGCTGTAACTGGAGCCTCGTCGTCTCGTCTCTCTATATACTGGACTGTATGTAGCAGAGATGACAATAAAGTTTACTTTGACTTCAGCAGCGCGCAGGCGCACCGAGGGCTCTCGCGCTCAGTTTTCGTGTATAGAATTTCGAAAAAACATCGGTGCAAATTATAAGTCTGTATCATAATGTCCGGTGTTTTCGTGTTTGTTGTTTTGTTTTTATTTTGTTTTATTTTGCGAGTTGGTTATTAGATGCTGCTCCAGCCAGCCAGAGAATCCCCCGCCGCCCCGCCCTCTCCTCCCTGTGCCGCAAGCAGCAGGCGCACCTCGCAAACGGAGGGCGCCCTTACTCCCAGCAAATGGGCGATAGAAAACCGATCGGTGCCTATGACATTCCCAATATGCGCTGGCTGCCGTCGGGGCAGCATGAGTACGAGCATTTTTTTTTTATTATTATTTTTTTGCCGATGCCCGTGATGCCGCCCCCCATCACGATGCCGCCCCGGGCAACCGCCCGTGTCGCCCGTATCTAAAACCGCTACTGGTGGTGGTACTACAGTAATGTAACAGTAGTATTAAGTATTACCGTGGTATTAGTAGTATTACACTAGTACTAAAATATAGTGGTATAGTGTATAGTGATGCCAGTAGTTCTACATAATACTGTTGTAATGTTACAGCAGTACTAGTAATACTACAGTAGTATTACAGCTGCACTATAGCAGTACTAAAGTAGTAGTACTGCAGTACTAGTAATACTAGTAATTCTATTCTACTAATTCTATTCTATTCTATTCTACTACAGCATTGCTCGCTTCGACTTCTTGTCCAGCGCCGCAGTGCGCATGCTCCGGCCTGGACTTAAGGGTGGGAGTTAGCCATTAGCACCGAGCTAACAGCCGGAGCGTGTAATGGCGGCCTCGGTGTTGTTGGGCTCTGCGGACAGCGCCGGACTCAGCTTCACCGTCGGGGGCGGCGGCACCGGGAACAGTAACGGACTGGGCCCGGCGGGCCCGGCGCCCTGGAACCGTTCTCTAGACCGGGCGCTGGACGAAGCCGCGGCCACCGGGAGCTTGAACCTGAGCGGCAGGAAGCTGAAGGAGTTCCCTCGGAGCGCCGCCAACCACGACCTGACCGACACCACCAGGGCCGGTGAGTGAAACGCACCGGCGGCGGGCCGTTTAGAGAGGGCCGCGGGCGGTGCGTTAGTCCGGACTGCTTCAGGGAAGTCGGGTTTGAGGCTGCGGGTAGGCTGGGACACCGTCAGGCCGGTGTTGTGACAAACATGGAGCCCATAAATCGGCACTGTGTCGGGGTTCCGCCGCCTTTACCGGGCTCTCCGAGCGGAGAGTACCGGCGCGGACAGGCAGTCACGGTGAATCCGGGGACCGAGCCCGCCGGCAGAGGCTTTTTGTACCGGACGGTTCGGGTCTGAGCCCGGTTAGCTAGCATGTTAGCAGGGTTAGCGCGGTTACCTGGGTGCCCGCCGCTGGGTTTAAGGCTGCGGTTAACGTCTCTCACTGCGGCTCACCGCGGGGAGGCTGAGAGGTTGTCACCTGATCTCAGAGGTGACGGCTCGTGCCGCTTCACCTGCCAGCTTGTTTGTTAGCATGTTAGCTCTACCCCCGACACCCTGTAAACACTGCGGAGGAGGCGTGCGGGGTCACCAGGGCGAGGGGAGCCTGACCACCGGGGGGAGGGGAGGGGGGGCTGAAGTCAGAGACGGGGCCCAAAGGTGACCACACACCTGGCTGGCTTTGTTTTGTTCGTCTCTGATTAGATAACGAGCCAGGAGGACCCAGAGGCGGCTCCGCTCACCCGGGCCGGTGTGGCGAGGAAAACAAATGCACAGAACAAACAGCATTGATTGTCGATCAGCTGATCGAAACCCGCCATGCTGATGCTGCACGTGCTCATTTCATTCACACTAAATTACACCCAAACCGATATTCGCTGTACGTAACCTGCAATGACGTCACAGTTTAAGGTGTTTGATTGGGTTTCGTCATCTTCCTGGACACACTCGGGAAGCACGAGACCGGAAACAAACAAACACGAGTGTTTCGCGTGTGTGACAGGAACTGAGTGAGTACTACCGCCCAGGTGTGATGCTTGACCAGACTTATGTTGGATGAGGTGGGAGACTGCTTGCAGGATTGTCTCAGCATAACAAATGCTTCGTAGGGCAGAGGCGGTTTCTGTGAGCCCTACCTGTCCATACCTGTCCAGGCTCCTCCTCTCCTCTTCTCTCTGAGCTGAGGCTTCACAGCTGCTTCATGGTCACATGATCCTCAGCGACCTCAGTGCGGTCCTCCTCAGCTTGCTCCGTATCTCTGCTTTACAGTCACAACATCGCCTATCTCAGAGTATCTCACATTCCTGTGTGTCCAGAGTGGGCAGATACCAAGCGTTCCCTCAAACCCTCGGGGCCCTGCGGCCCTCGGAGGTTGGTTATGTTCCTGCATGTGTGAGCTCCGTATGTGCGCGGGTCACCAGCAGCTTCATTCAGTATGTTAAAGCTGCTGCTGATCAGTCTCTGAGCTCTGTGTTTGTATGTGAGAGGACACTGAAGCTCTGCTCAGGAACACGTGTGTGTGATCTCAGGTTAATCTGTACCGTGTGTGTGTGTGTGTGTGTGTGCGCAGATCTGTCTCGTAACCGGCTGTCGGAGCTTCCTCTTGAGGTTTGTCTCTTCGTGTCTCTGGAGAGTCTGAACCTGTACCAGAACTGTCTGCGCTCGCTGCCTGACGGCCTGCTCAACCTGCAGGCGCTCACCTACCTGAACCTCAGGTAACACACATACACACACCTGTGCAGCTGTGTGCCTCAGGTCTGTTTCATGTATTACGAGCTCCACACTCTGTCAGACGGCACCAAACAGGAAGTCCTCAGACATGTCCTCACCTTGTGGCGTGCTTTGCTGTGGGTGACCTGTGGGTGCTGCTCACTGAACCGATTGCCTGAATGCTTCTGATTTTATTGGTCGGAAACTATGAAGCTCACTTTTGGTTTCATTAGCAGGACCAGAAGGAACCTGGAAACGTCTCCTCTCCTTCTTCCTCTCTGGTCTTTCTTGTCTTCTTTTTGTGCCGTTTTCATCTTTTCTTCGTCTCATTCTGTTTTGTCTCGTAGTCCTCCTCTTCCTCTGTTCTCTGTCACATGCACACTTGTCACGTTTACCGATGACAGCTGGATGCCTGTGTCTCTGACCCCGCCCCTCTCTCAATGCCCCTCAACACAGTCGGAACCAGCTGTCGGTGCTGCCCCCTGTTGTCTGCGGCCTCCCTCTGAAGGTTTTGATCGCCTGCAACAACAAGCTGGTTTCTCTGCCGGAGGAGCTGGGTCAGCTGAGGCACCTCACCGAGCTGGTCGGTCCTCTCACGCCGCACATCGGCATCCTCGCTGGCCAATCACAGCGCTTATTGATTATGGTTATCTTTGATCACCCACAGGATGTGAGCTGCAACGAGATCCAGACTCTGCCTGCTCAGGTGGGTCAGCTGGAGGCTCTAAGAGACCTGAACATCAGGAGAAACCACCTGGTCCGACTGCCACCAGGTACACACACGCACGCACGCACGCACGCATGCGCGTGCGCGAAACAATGGCGATGGCTGTATTCATAGCCTGGAGTCTGCGTTCTCTGTTACTTATTGATCACTTATTGTTTCTGTATCAGACGATCAGCCGACTCAGGCCCTGATAAATGACTGCAGGTTAAATTGGAATAAAACACCCGGATCCAGCTGTCAATCAAAGCTCCTCTCATTGAGCTGTTAGTCAGCCCGCGGCAGAGGGCGTGGCTCAAATCAGACTAACCCACTGATGAGTCTGGTGCTCCTGTTTAGCGTGAAGCTCCTTGTGCACGTGCAGACGGGTGGCGTTTCCTGTTATCTTTCCAAAGAGCTGCTCTCTCTCACAGCTCAGTCGCCGCCACATTTCTCTGCTTGTCTCGACTCGTCTGTGAAATCCTGAGCGAGTTGAGACGGCGAGTCAGATTTAGGTTTTTTACAGCTGAGGAGTAAAATCCCAGAACAGGCGATCCACAGTTTTCACCTGACGTCAGAGCTACGGGGACACACCCACCCAGCAGGTAAAAACAGTACAGCAGTCGTTTGCACGTCTTCGAGTTTAACAGAATGGCAAATCGCACCGATCGCTGCCGCTCCACAGAGACCCCGGCGGTCAGCGCGGCTCGTTTAAACTCCTTTACCCACCCAGATCAAAACCACACATTGCGGTCAGTCCCGGCAGCAGTGCGAGGCGATACTCCACGTCACGTTCAGGGGTCTGATAAAGCTGCATGGGCGCAGTGGGGATCCCCAGCAGCCATGGGCCATGTGCAGTACCACCGACTGTCCACTAGTGGCCGTTGTGAGGGAGGAATGCTTTGCCAGGGCAGCGAGTCGGTCACGTGACTTTGGGTAACGGACCGATCATTTCAGGGTTTTCAGCGCAGCGCGTTGGTTAGTACTGTTGCAAGAAGGTCCTAGGTTCCACTGCACCATGTGGGCGGGGCCCGTGTCTGCATGGGGTCTGTTCAGGCACTCCGACTTCCTCCCACGGTCCACAGACGGGCAGTGAGTGGGGTTAGGTGAACTGCAAATGGTCTCTGTTAGCCCTGCAACAGACTGGCGACCTGTCCAGGGCAGGGATAGCTCAGCAGGTAGAGGGGTCACCCCATGATCGCAAGGTCGGGGCTTCAAATCCACTCAACGACTTCCCTGAGGTACCCTTGAGCTAGCGTCCCTACACACTGCTCCCTGGGCGCTGGATTGGTGCCCACTGCTTCACTGAGTGAATAGGTTAAATGCAGAGGACTTATTTCCGTAGGGGGATTAATAAAGTTTACATTATTATTATTATTATTATTATTATTATTATTATTAGTGATTAGGTGTGCCCCTCCTCTCGCCCTATGGTAGCTGGGATAGGCTCCACCCCTCCAGCACTCTGATAAGTGGAAAAGAACAGATGGATGCATAGGAAGAATAGAATAATTGAGTCATTAGGTTGTCAAACCTGGGAAGTGAAGCGTGATGGCTCGTGGAGTAATTTGATTGGTCGTCCCTGCAGAGCTGGCTGAGCTGCCTCTGGTGCGTCTCGACTTCTCCTGTAACAAAGTGACCTCCATCCCCGTCTGTTACCGCCGCCTCACGCAGCTGCAGACCATCGTCCTCGACAACAACCCGCTGCAGACCCCGCCCGCTCAGGTATGCAGGAAGTGACCTCGCAGGGGTCCCTCTGCAGGTGTCGGTTCAGAGCTAATGTCTGCTTCCTGTCTGCAGATCTGCATTAAAGGGAAAGTTCACATATTTAAGTACCTGAATCTGGAGGCCAGCAAGACGACGCCGGACCTGCCCGAGTACGACAGACGACCTCTGACCTTCAGCTCCTGGTCTGTGCTCACACACACGAACACACACACAAAACCTGCTGCTCTTTCACAATAAAAGCCTTTGACTCTCTCACTTTGCCCCATCAGTGTGGATGAGCTTTACCCTGGGCGTCCCTACGGAGCGCTCGACTCCGGCTTCAACAGCGTCGACAGCGGAGACAAAAGATGGCTGAGCAACGAGGTCACACAAACACGCAGACACAAACACGCACCATTTGACTGTTTCGTCACGGCAGCCTTGATGTTCTGTTTTCTTTTAGTTTAATGAGTCAATGACGCGTTTCCTCCATGTTGACCCCCGACCTGTAACAGTGGAGGATTTTTACATGAACTGTGCTGTAGCTGATAAATGTGTCGTCAGTGTCATTAGCGTGGCTCACACCAGGACGAGCCCGTCAGGCATTGCTAAGCGATCAGAGAGCTGTGCCAACCCACAGAATAATAAACCCACCCATCACAGCCTGCTGTTGTTGAGTTGCTGATTTCACTCCTGCTTGAGCTCCGTTTGCAGAAACCGCGCTGTCTCCTTTGTCCAGGCCTCAGAGGAGCTGTCGGAGCTGCCGCAGAGAGTGGCCGAGATCAGCCGAGACCAGAGGCAGCGAGGAGGCGCAGCAGGAGCAGCGGCGCTGCCTAATGGCACATGTGAGCATTTCTCTGATCTCATATCAGTTTAGAGATTGAGGCGGTAAAACAAACACACCTGAGCCTGGCACACTGCTGAGGATGATGAAGCCGAGCGTGTTAGTGGAAATTTGGCTCCCACTGCTTCAGCGTCATCGTTTCAGATCAGTGTGTCGTGGCTCATGGTTGGGACAGGTGAAACAGGTAGAAGTCACCTGTACAGCTGGTTCGAAGTTAACGCTCCACAGCTGTCAGCCAATCAGAATCCAGAGTGTGCATGTGGTGACTGATGGAGCTGATTGGTGCTCCTCCTCTGGATCATCTCCTCCTCTGTGTGTGTGTGTGTGTGTGTGTGTGTGTGTGTCAGATGGGGAGTTGGAGCAGATTGACTTCATCGACAGTTGTGCGGGGGAGGAGGAGGAGGAGGAGGGGAGGAGGAGTCGCGGGGGAGGAGACAGGACCAGCCTGAGCTCTCAGTTCATGGCTTACATCGAGAGACGCATCACCAGAGAGGTGAGAGCTCCGCCCACAGGAAGTCACACCTGCGGCTCACATGCACCCCACAATTGTTTGTCGTCTTTTAACTACAGTCTTTACAGTAAGCTTTTTTACACAGACTCCTGAAAGGTCAAAGGTCGAGTCTGTCGGTGGTTTGAGGTGCAAACTGATAATTACAGATGGTGTAAAATCTTATTATGAAAACCCTGTGTGACTTCCTGTCTCTGTGCTTAGGGTTCTCCTGTGAAAAGCGGCTCTTCGAGGATGGAAGACCCGAGGAGACACAGCAGGTACGGTCCTCGCTCACCTTTATCCCACCTGACCTTTTCACTTCCTGTCTGGCTTCCTGTCTCGCTTACTGTGTCACTTCCTGTCTCTCAGGGGTGTAGGCGATAGCGCCGCGGCAGCATCTGGCTCGCATGGACAGGTAAGGCATCCTCTTACCTGTGAGGTAGAAGCTGAGCACAGCTGCGGCAGCACTGACGGTCTGTGTCCTCAGAGAGGCGGTGTGGAGAGGATGAGGAGGGAGGCGCAGCTCGCCGCCATGAGGTACGACGAGGAGCGGCAGAAGAACCGCTCGCTGCAGAGGGACAACATGAGCGGACACGCCAAGGTGCGAATGGTAGTCGCCAGTTTAACAGGTGATGGCATTTTATTGATCGCTGATCAGCTGTTATTGATCAAAACTCTGTCAATGTTTTTCAGCATAAAGCAGCTCCGAGTCCAACGAAGTCCAGTCCTGACACAGAGGTGAGTCTGTGTGTGTGTGTGTGTGTGTGTGTGTGTGTGTGTACCTCTTTGTGAACAGGTGAATAATTGACAGGTGTTGTTAAATGATGTAAAAATACTAGTTGTAATAATAGTTGGTCGGTTTTTAGCAGCACGTGCGCTCACTTTCAAACATCTAACAAAGATAAATGAAGATGTGGAGGTCAAGGGTCATCCTGTCGGGGTCAGGTCCGTCTTGTGAGACCCAGAGCGACTCCCGCTCCCTCACTTGCTGATCTGTCCCATCTGATCAGCGCTAAGAGCAGAGCGTGTTTCACACTGTGGAGCAAAACACGCATGACCTCTGACCTCTGACATGGGAGCGATGTGGAAAATCGCTTTTCTCCCAAATATCTGACAGAAAAGGTAAAGCTGCACGACTCAGACAGCAGGTAACAATCCATTTGTTAATCGTGGTTATTAGAAGCTCGCACAGTGAGTGTAGCCCCGCCCCTGTTTAAACCACACCCCTCATTCGCCACGCTCTCACCTGTATGTTGGTCTTTGTTAATGTGTTTGTGTGTCTGTGGTGTCTGTTTGTGCGCTCAGAACGTCTACCCCTCCCGACGCTGCACCCACACAGACGACTCCGCCCTCTTCATGGTAAGAGTATGGCCCCGCCCCCCAACAGCTACTAACTGATTTTCAAAGCAGGATCGCTCGGGTTTGTGTGCAGAAACGTTTGGAGGAGGTCGTTAAACTGCGTCCATACTGAACGTTTCCTCATCGTGTTGTTATTTTGTAAATATATTTATCAGCTGCTCAGTGTTGTGGTCTCGGCTCGAGCATGTGAAACTCGTCTCGGTGTAAATATGTTTTACGTGGATGGTTATCGGGTTAGTTTTCTGTGTTTTCATCTCGTGGTTGGCTTCTCGCTGCTGTATGAACCACGTGAACCGGCGCCACGGTCAAAGTTTTGATTGTCGTGACACGGAGGAGCTCCAGTTGAGTGACAATCTTGAATGAAGGTTAAAGGTCGAGGTGAGAACCGAGCTCTCGTTTTAGCGTTACGCAGACAGACGTGCTTCTTTCTGTGGATCGCTCTGACCCCACGCTCGATCTGATCTTCTCGCGCTGGAGCCGTGTTAGTCTGTGTTAGCAGAGCGCTCGTATTTTGAAAAAGAACACAAACCCGAGGGATTCTGAGGACTGAATCAGCATGAACACCTGTCCACCTTTCCTCAAAGCCCCACCCAGCACCACCTGTCCTGTCCCCCACACCCACCTTATCCTCTTCCTTTACCCCTTTCCTATCTAGTCCTCTGAGCTCTGATTGGCTGCTGTGACTGTGGTGATGACATGCTCTGACCAGCACGCGCCGTGTGACCCTTTATAGACTACTATAAAGGGTCACACGGCGCGTGCTGGTCAGAGTTGGCTCACAGCGCAGCGCTGAGGTTCAGGAGTAACCCGAGCAGCAGCGGTTACTCTCTCAGGTGCAGTTTGGTCTCTTTTCAACATCTACTTCCTGTCACTTGGTGATGTTTGTCTCCGCCCATCAGAGACCCTCAGTGTGAACTTTAGTTTAATGTCCGGCCGCTCTGCTTCTGTAGCATCACGTGTCAGCTGACCTCACTGCTCTCTAAATGTCACCGACAGTGACAGGGGCGGTCGCAAATCCTTAGAAAAACTTTATTGTCACAGCCAGGAGAACAAACACTGATCGTCTTACTGGAGCTGAAATCGTTGGACCCTGAGGTGGTTAACGCTGTGGGCGTGTCCTGTGAGCATCGGCACTTCCTGTGGAAAGACTGAGGTGGTAAAGTTTGAGCTCAGGCTGTGTTCGTGCGAAGCGTTTCCTAAACCTGGCGAGCTGTCGGAGCTTAAATTCACCGAAACAGACGATGAGCTGAAAGCACCTGCACGTCACTAACACCTGAATCTCTGCATTAACTACTTCTTCTTTTCTTCTTCTTCTTCCCCTTGTTCTTTTTTCCTCATCTTCACTTCCTCCTCAGTTTGCTCCTCCCCCTTTCTTTTCATCTCCGCCCTCGCCGCCTTCCTTCCTGTCTGTGTGCGTGTCTGTCTGTGTGTCAGTGTGTCCTGGTGTTTGAGATCGACTTTGACACAAACACGATAAAGAGGCGACCTGGCTCACACAGACAGGTGACACACACGCCTTCCACGTGTCCGTCCCTGCTGGACGCAACATTCACTGACATCACTGCTCTTCCTTTCTTTTTATTTGGCCCCTCCCCCTGTCTGTCTGTCTGTGTCTCAGTCTGTGGCTGGACTGTCTGTAGACGGCTGTTATTCTCACGCTTCTGATAGCGCCACCTCCTGTCTGCTGCAGGTACTGCACCGTGCATGCTGCACTGTGTCCACATGTTTGACCTTCAGAGTGAGGCAGTTTCTAGGGGGCGGAGTCAGCTGTTTGTCTTTACAGTATTTCATTACCAACACCAGGTGTCACTGGGCCTCATTCACAAACCTGGGACGGTCCTTTAAGGTGTCTCGCTGCACATCGTTTCTCTTTTGTCCATTTCAGTTTCCAAAATGTTGACAAACCAAAACAAACATGATGATGTGATGTTAACGGGGCCGAACGGCGTTGGACACGGCGGCGATCGTAGACCGGCCGTCTGTCAGGTGCTGCCTGTCCGCTGACTTCCTCCTTCTCTTTCCGTCAGCACTCAGGTCTTTTTCTTTCGATTTTCCATGAGTCTCGCCGTGTTTCAGTCAGTGTTTTTAACCACTGCCATGGAAGCCGAGTGTCCTCTGGCGTTCTCTGTTACGCCATCGTGGCTTCCCTCCGCTTGCCCCGAGCTAAACAAGTTTCTCATTAAAGTGAGAAATGACTGCAATTCGCTGTCAGGCTGTTCATGTTTCGTGTGTGTGGTTTTGGTCATGCGTGTTCGGTGAATGAGGCCCGGTGTCCACTGCAGGATGTCCAAGTTACAGACGTCATTTCACTGTTTCAGGAAAGAAGTGGTCTCGGCCCCGCCCCCAGAGCAGCTGTTATTGTTCAGTCACATGTATCTGTGAAGAGTATCTGAGTGATTCCACTGAATGTTCATCAGTATTTTACCTGAAATGACATCATTAGCGTTGACACACCTGAGCAGCCTGCCCAGGTGAAGCTCGCTGGCTCGCACTGACCTCCAGGTGTGTCCAGGTGTGTGACTGTGTTGTGTTGTCCCACAGGGTGAGGACCGAGCTGCCCTCTCTCCTACAGGTAAGACCGACAGTTTACCGAAGACCCTCCCCCCGGTGTTTGCCTGACTCACGCTCACACCTGGATTTTTCTCTTCTTTCAGCCAATCAGTCGCCGTCTTATCCCAGCTCGGGAGGCGTAGCCTCCTGTCGAACTCCCAGTCTGCGGCCAGAGAGCTTCCTGTTCCGCCTCGGGCAGAGGGAGGAGAAGAGAAAAGGTGAGGTCCTGTGGGGGCGTGTCCTCAGCCTCACTCACCTGTCAGGTGTGCTCTGTGTGACTGCTGTTCCCTCTCTGTCCTCCAGGTGACGCCGCTGCTCCTCCGAGCCAGGAGGAGGCCCCCGCCGCTCCTCCTCTTGCAGGCGAGGATGTCGAGGTGGTGGAGCAGCTCAGGAAGGTGCGTACCTGGACTCACCTGGGGTGGGTTACCTTGTTCACAGGTGACTGATCGGCCCTCTCTCTCCCTCCAGAACATCGAGGCTCGTCTCAAAGTGTCACTGCCGAGCGACCTGGGAGCAGCCCTGACGGACGGCGTGGTTCTCTGTCACCTAGCCAATCACGTGAGGCCGCGGTCCGTCCCCAGCATCCACGTCCCCTCCCCCGCCGTGGTGAGTAAAGTGTTAATCTGTGCGCCGCCGCTCAGGTGTGCCCCGCTGACGGTCCCGTCTGCCCGCAGCCCAAACTCACCATGGCCAAGTGTCGCAGAAACGTGGAGAACTTCCTGGAGGCGTGTCGCCGCATCGGAGTCCCACAGGTACCATGCACACCTGAGCGATGAACCAACGACAGTGAATCCAAATGTTTGCCATCAGTCCTCCTGCCAGATGAGCCGACGCCTTTAATGAAACAGTCGAGTGACGCGCTAAGGGCCCGCCGGGGTTTTTATTAAGAGTGACCTTTGACCCCGGCTCAGAGATTTCAGACACACGGCCTTAGCCCGGGTTCGGCCTCTTCTGCCGACGCTGTCATTAAACCTCAGTCCGATTTGCAACGCCGCCGTGACCGATGGGGCGGGGCTGAGTATTCATGAACACGTGCGGTTTATTCTAAATGATGCGACGGCCCAGCGCCCACCCTGCTGCGTCCTCGCCCACGGCGTGTAAGCGTAGTGAAACGTGGGGGACAACGCGGCAGAGTGGGCGTGTCCTTGCTGGTTATAATCGTCTCCAGTTTGTCAGGCATCTTGTAGCTTGTCGCAGCACAAACCAATCAGGCTGGACGACTGATGGTGGAGTTTGAAGTTTCTTTTTCTACTAACGCCTCTCTTCCTCTCTGTCATCCTCCCACCTCTCATCGCTCCCTTCCTTCTTCCGTGCGCCTCTCCTCTGTTCTTCCTCCACCGTGTCCATCTCACCCAACACGCACGCGCTCAGGACAGTCTCTGTTCAGTGGGCGATGTCCTGGAGGGGAAAGGGGGCGGGGTTTATGCCACGGTAGAGGTGCTGCTCTCCATGGCTCCTCCCCTGGTCAGCCTGTCCCCTCAGGTCCAGCTGGCCGGCTTCGCCCTCTTTTACCTGTCCGTCATGTCGGTGCTGTGTGCCATCTACGTGCACCTGGCGCCGCACGTCTGATGCCGAGCGAGCCGAGGACGATCCCGCCAAGTTGCATGTAGCGGGCGTGAATTTATCCCAGCGACGTCCTCCTCAGAGTCTCCGTTCACCACAGTAACACCCTGGACCCGTCGCAGTACTGCCACCTTTCAGGTCACGTTAGTTTAGCACAAAAACTGGGCCGAGGAAAAGAGCCTGGCTCCGATTGGTCCATCTTGTCTCCTGACGCATACAGCAGCGGCGCCTAGTCTGTAGACACGCCCATCTGCGGGACCTGACGCTGCTCCTGAGGCTCGTAGACATGTTCAGGTCAAAGGTGAAGACACAGATCAGCGCAGGGCCACGCTCGCCACACGCACTCAAGTTAGAGCATCAGTCATCGGCCAATCAAATGGAAGCTGCTCTCCCATTGGCTGTGAAATCATCGTTCCTCCCTGCGGCGCGTCCTGGATAGTCTTTCTGACGCGGCCTGAAAGTCTCCAGCAGATGGGAGGCGACCGAGAGGGCGGGCGCTGTCTTTGAATCCATCGCTGTGGCCTGGAGCCGCCCTGCTCCCTGACCTCCAGATGTGGAGGACAGCTGCAGGTGGCTGCTGACATCACCAGTACAGGTGTGCGTGTCGCGGCCTCCTCGCTGATGATCAGAAACCTTTTCTGCTCACGCTGACAACGATGAACATCCAGCCCCCCGTGAGCCTTTGCGTGACCTCAGACTGGATTACAGGTGTAAACGTGAGTGACTTTAAATGACTCCAGGTGTGACTGATGCTCCGCCCAGAGAGGAGGTAGAAGGTGTGAGCCACAGCAGAGTCGAGTGTTGGAGCCAGAGGACCATGTGGCCCCTCAGTCGGACCTGGACGATCCCCCAAAGCTCGCCCTCACGCTCGCCTCCTGCCTGTTGGCGTTCTGCTCCGTGCCTTACGTTCCTTTTTTTTACTGTTTGAAGTGTTCAGTCGGCGTCTCCCTGGAAACGACCTCTGAGCACCACATCAGCGTTTCACTTGTGGTCTGATGCTTGCAGTGACCTCCCGCGTGGCTCTCCGGTCGAAGCGTACGAACCTTCAGTGTCACCTGGACCAAGGCTCTGGAGACTCCTCCCACTGCAGAACTAGCAGCTACCCTCACAGGTGTGCAGGGTCAGCACGTAATCTGCAGGCGAAGCCAGGCTCGTCCTGGTTTCACTGCTCGAAGTGTTTCTGTAGAGGAGAAGACCTGCAGGAGCAGCGAGAGCTGCAACAGGATCCTTCAAACAGGAACTAACTGTTACTTCCTGTTTCTGTTCGCTGACATCTTATTTTGGAGATTTTTGCTGTGGGTGGGTTTGGGGCCTCCACTTCCCCATCGTGGGTCAGTTGAGTCCTCGGTTGGCGCTGGTAGGTGTGGTTAGTTTTTTATTTATTGTTTGTTGGTGTCACAGGTGGGATCAGCTTCTGTGTTTGATAGAGGAACTGTAAAAATACGAGTCCCCGCCTCTTGCGGCGCTGTTTAGTCATTTGCACTCGGGTTCGATTCCCCCTCTCTCTGTGCGCTTTGCTTGTTCAGGTGTGAACACAGTGATACCACACAGGTATAACCCAAAACACCCGCACCGAGTCGCACCAAATGACCTCCAGAGCGGTTGGTTTATGGCGTGAACGCGATCCAAGCTAGACGTTACCAGTCTGAGAAAATGTGCCGTAGCCACGCAGGCTGTGGAACTGTAGGTGTGCACAGGGCGGTGTGGCTAGCAGCGAGCTGGGGGATGAACCTAAAGGGGCGGTCCAAATTCATAGACCGAATGCAGCAGACAAATGTGTCCTTCATTTCCCCCTGATTTGAAGGATGGGTTGGGTGACTCCTTCGTTGCCTAACCTATCCCAGCATTCCAGTTTCCAACAATGGCGGCAGCTACTAAGTTTTAGTATTACTCTTATTAATCTTTCTGGGTCACAAAATAAACTTTTAACATATTTTCAGGCGAAGAATGTAGCTGTGTAAACTTCAAATGTCTGCTCAGTTTATCAAGAAATCGCATGTTTGCAAAAGTGCTCCGACTTTTTTCAGAGACGTCTGTTACCCACCAGCTCGATAGCTAGCGGGGGGGTTCAATGGTCACTCGAGCCGGCAAAAACAGCGGACTCCCGAATCATCGTTTTCAGCCCCCCGCGGTCTTTGGCTACTCAGGTTAAACATGATATATAAGTCAGTTAGATAACTTAAAAATGTTATTGTTTGGCTTTTTCAGTGTTTTATTTGTTCCTGAGTAAATCGGTTTGGCTGAGATTAAAGTTATAGTTTTCACACAGCTGAATAAACAGAAGTGTGAGACGGTCGAGAGTTTACGCCAGTGTCCTGTTATATTTTAGATAGCAAGGAGCAGACGGCTGAGTTTATTAAAGTCCACCGAGACAGCGGTGACGCAGATCTGAAGGCTAGACCGTCCCATTTCACAGTCGCTCACTTCTGACCTTCTCGGTCTTCTGAGGACCCGGCCCACGTAGACCGCGAAGGCCGGGTCCTGAGGAGGACGCAGCCTATGAATTTGGACACCCCTATTCCCAGTTTCCTCGCACACTTCCTGTATTCACTGTTGTTGTTCCCACCCCAGACACATCTGGCCAATGAGCAGACTGAACTCTCCGAGCTTACAGACAAAACCAACTGCAGGTGTGAACACGCCCCAGCACAGGCTTCACCGCCATGTCTGTCGTTACATCTTTCACACTCACCGCCAGTTAGTGCTGCGCAACAAGTTAGCTATGCTGTCGCTAACCCTGCAGGCAGGAAGTGATGCTGACCTCGCCCAAATTGGGACTTGCAGCAAAGTCAAGTGAGCCAGTTCACCTGTGAGGGTGGAGGTCAGAGGCTGCGGTGCACCAGCAGGGTCACGACACCAACCTGTGATGGCCTCACCATCGCTCTTATGTCTGTGACGGTGGAAACTCAAGAAGAACAAAGAGGCATCCTGCAGTGCTGCAGTGGGAGGGCCTCAACATGGGTGGGTTTCCTGTGGCTCCGACCTGCCAGAGCGAGCCGGGGTCTCACACAGGACAGGACTGTTCTACGATGAAGAGTGAGGATGAGGATGTGTCTGAGTGTTTTGTAGACATGTGTCTCTGCTCTGTTCCCTTTAGAGCTCCATCAATAAAGTTCAGTAAAGCCGCTCGACTCCCTTGTCTGTCTTTCAAAGTCACCTGGAGGTCGTTGCCTCCTGATTGGTTTGTTCCATCGATGCCAGAGCAATGGCTGCTTTATCCTCTTCACAGAGACCTGACATCAGGTAACACAGTCAAGGTGTAAACTGATGTCAGCACGTTAATCTCATATTTGATACTCGCCTGCAAACCACCGACGCTGGACTGGTGTCCTGGTGGGAACCAGCTCCTGCCACTGCAGTGGGTCCACTGGTGTGGAGGTGTGGCCCAGGACACCTTAGCAGAGCTTCTAGCACGCGCGTTGTGAAGATGACGACATAGCAGTGCCTGCAGGGGGCGCTCCCCTCTCTGTAAGCATGAGTGTGTGATCTGAGCTTCCTGACGCATTTGTGCTGCAGTCGCTGCTTTCAGGCCTCGCTGAGCTAAACTCAGAGGTTATTGTTAGTCAGGTGACCGATTAACCTCCGTGCTGCTAAACTCCCACAATTCCTAGCTGTGGGGAAGGTGTGCTGATTGGTGCGTCACCGTGCAAACGTGTTGGAGTTTAAATCTGTACATGTTTGATGGCAGCCAGCTCAAAACCGACACCTCTGCCGCTGTGGCACTACACTTCCCATCCGCCTCTTGCTTCCTTCTGTCTCTGCCCCCGTCTTTGGTCCACAGCCTTTTGTTCAAAGCTCTCTCACCTGTCTGCTTCCACCTGCACACCCCGCCCCTTGTTTCCTCCTCCTCCATCATTTTTGCCACTTCTTGTTTTCATCTTTGCGTTGCCATGGTTTCAGTTATTTTACCTGTTGATTTCGTTTTCCATCCGTTCCCCCTGCCCCTCGCTGTGTCTTCTTCTGTGGTGTTTGTCTGTGCAGAGTCAGTTGTGTCTTCCTCTTCACATCCTGGAGGAGCAAGGGCTCCCCCAGGTGGCCGTGACTGTCGGCGCTCTGCTCGACCTGGCCCCGCCCCGACACTCCAGCACCGCGGCGACCGCCACGATGTCATCAATCCCACCGGGACCGTCTGTCACCATCTAGCCATATTTGCACCCCATTGCACACACGCAGTCATCCTCCAGTCACCAGCCAATCAGAGCTCAGCGTCTCTCAGCCCGCATGATGTCATCAGAAAGTGTCCGAAGAGCCTGCAGGAGGGGGCTGGCACCGACACGACGCCACAGTGACGGGCTCTGAGCTCCTATTGGTCAGTGCTGTATGTATGGAAGCCCATTTTGGGGGGGCGCCGCCCAATGACCTCGGCTGACATGAATTTAAAAAGGTAAAAGATGAATCGAATATTTTAGGTCATGTCTGAATGGGGGGGAAAAAAAACAAAAAACATTTCATATGTGAGACCTTCAGGCACTGCAGAGGTGCGGGTTCAATTCCCCACGGCCACTTCCTGCCCGCTCTCTGCTGACTAATAAAGGCTCAGTGCCCCCAAAATACAAAGTAGATTAAAACGTTCAGACGTTTGCAGCGAGTGTGTTTCCATTTGTGGGCAGAAATGGGCTTCCATCCCACCTGTGCCGTCGCTCTGCAGGTGAGGGAGCAGCTGATGGGCAGTGATGGAGACGAGCCAAGCTGAACTGATCTTTACTCTCGCTGCAAGGTTTGTTAGAAATCAGCCTCTCACGGGTGGAGGTTTCGCTCTGGACCTGCTACACTCATCACATCTCACAGCGCCACAGAGCAGACCAGAAAGGAAGGGGCAAATAATGTGACCAGATTTTAATGCTGCACCTGGTGTAGGCGGAGCTAATCTACTCCGCCTGTGTGTGCTGATTGTTACAAGTGATAATAATGAGTGCCTTCACCATGAAGCCACATCTGCTTGTGTTTGAGCAGCGGTCCAAAGAAAATCCTCCACGTGTGACAAGCCGAAAAAATAAAAGCTTACCACCTTTGACCTTTGACCCCTGGGTCTGAGGTAAAGCGGGTAAGATGATCATCTGATGTAAGAACAAAGAAAAATAACCCAGAGGCAAAGGGGGAGGTGGTTTATTCTACCTGTCAGGTTCTCTTGTGAATCCGTGCAGTTTAACATCTGTGTGACGTTGGTTTTACATGCAGTCGGTCACCTGTGTGGGCGGAGCTTAGAAACTAATATGCGTAATTATTGAGCCCGTGTTAAACACAGAAGACTCAAAACTATAAAACTCTGTTAGGTGGATCGTTCTGCTCATTCCAACGTTGGCTCTCACAGAGCGGCTTAGCGTGAGTCGTGTCATCCTGAGCCTCAGCTCAGCCGCTGTCTCACACAAGCCGGTTCAGCTCCTCCACCTTTAAACGTGCTTTATTCTGATTGGCTGCATCTCACAAGCAGAAGACTTGAACAGTAGATGGGTGGAGCTTCTCTCTGTGACATCACACAGATTAAGGAATAGAAAAAAACTCATAATTCCCAGTAGCTGCAGACACACTGAATTTCCTGTTTAACATGAACATTTGCCATAGAAACAGGAAGTGAGAAAGGGAAAAGCACTTTAATTAAAAAAAAAAAAAAAAGATAAGTATTTAATGTTCTCAGTAACAGCTGATTGATCAATAAAACCTGAAACTGTCCTGTCTCACACTGAGATAAAGTTGCAATGCTACTAAGGGCTAATGGAAGCTAACAGCAGTTTTGTTTTGTTGTTTAAATGACACTAATGTATCTTGTGGCTAATATAGCTTAAAGTTAATATTGGCAAAGATAAACTTATTGTAAGCTACAGTTAATGGCTATCTGTGACCTGGCTAAGATGAGTGTGCTTACTTTAAAATGATAATAGAAATAAAACTATTCCCAGATTACCCGTTGCTAACCGTGACGATTCTGGATTTGCTTCAGTCTGAAAATGTAACTGACTGTTAAGGCTAACACTATTAAAACAGAATAAATGTGTTCAATCACGCCGATCATGCTAGTCATGTTTGCAGGGAGTGAGGCGTAGCAGTCTGTTAACTAGCTGCTAGCTGGGAGACTAGCTTGAAATAGGTAGCTATAAAAGTATCGTGATGAGTTCAGAGTTAACATGAACTACAGCTAGGAAGTGGCCTAAGCTAACGAGTAAGCAGTAATCTAAAATTGAATAGGCTCTCTGCTAACTCTGCGTAAGACTATAATAAGACTAACTTTATGAACTGTTAGATTACATTACTTAATATTATATCTGACACAGTTAGCTTGAAAGATACTGACATTTCAAAAGTGTTCCGAAACTATTTTAACACGGCTAACTGGTAAAGAAAGCTAACACTAATGGTACTCTTATGTCGAGCTAACCACAGAGGGTAGCTAAGATGAAGTCAGGTGAAGGTAACAGCTTGTTTCTAATCTGAAAACAGTCGACGATGGCTTAGTTTATAGCATGATTGCTAAATGCTAATGTTACAGTATTGGGTTTGAGCATGCCCAGTACTGATATTGTCAAAGTAATTATTTATTTTTCCTTTTTGTTTTTGTTTTTTTTAAAGTTTATTTAGTTTTAGTTTTATTTATTTTTTTTTTATGCTTTTAGTTTTGCTTTAGGGGGCGGGGCCACTCTTCTGCCACTCATCCACCTGTGAGCTACTTGCTCACAGTTAATAATAGCCCAAAAGAAGCAGCGAGGGCAAAGTGTGGTTCGGTTCGGCTCTGTTCGTCTCCATCTTTCCTTATTATGGTGAACACTTTCATCTTGCCGCTGATGAAGAGGAGGATGTCTGAACCCTGAACTCTGAATGGCAGGATGTCGTCTCTGTATAGTTTTTACTAATGTCACTGTGGTTTAGGTCAATCATGTGACCTGGCTTTGTGATCACCTGATCGGACCTTTGTCACATGTACAGATGAGGGTGATCGGGTGGTTTCTGTTGCATGCTGGGACGTTTTTCACCTTGTAAAGGTGGCCCGACTGTTGTGTACAATTATATCCTGTAAATAGAAACGTACTGATGATGCTCTGTATATGAGGCCGAAACCTGGGTGTTACTATGACAACAGAGATGTTCGTGTTGCCATGGCAACCATGGGGGGGGGTTCTTCTCCTGTCAGTGAAGTAAGCAAACCGCTGCTGTACTGTAATTTTATTTATAAAAGTTTGTCCTGACAACAGTGATCAAAGCGATACCTGCTTAGCGTCTCACTCCAACTGGAGCTCCAAAAGGCTCCAACTGCACAAACACAGTCAGGAGGTGCAGTTCAGGTGAAGCAGACTGCTAGCAGCTGTAGCCGCCTGTGTCACCATCCACCTTTCAGTCAGAAGCCACGCCCCTAATAATGCAAACAGGTGTCATGAACGGGCCGGACAGTTTGTGTATCAGGCTGTAAACGTGTGTGGGGCTGACTCACTGCTGCCTCTGCTGGACATTAGAGGAACTGCAGCACAGTGAGCCTGCCGTCCTACAGTGGGCATGGCCTCTGTGTACAGTGATGTCACGTATCTGAGCTGCTGCTGCTTCACTGACCGGAGGAGAAGACTGTGTTTTTAATTTAAACTGTAAAGATGAGTAAAAGGGGCTGGTGCTGTGTTCAGGTGGCGTAGGACATCAGCATGCTGACACTACACTAAACACTTGCTGAAGTCTCAGCATGAGAGCACAACTTGAACAACCTGAATTATGACAAGCAGGCTGGGCCCCGCCCCCTGAACCACCTCCACCAATCAGCTCATCTTCAGTGGACTCACCTGAGACCTGAGTGAACCTGATGGGACAGGTGAGGCGGCTTAGAGGTTTCAGACAGGTGATGATGTACAAATGTTTTCTTCTTCAGGCGCTCGTCTTGTGGCAGCAGCGGGTCACGTAACGGGCTGTCAGATGGGCGGCTGTTTTTCCACTCGTGTGTTTTTGCTGTTTCAGTCATAAAATAAATATTATAATATGGCTTTGATGCTTTTATTGTGTCAACACCACACACAGGAAGTGGTGAAAAACATGTGGCCAAAAAACGAGAACGCCATCAGCTGATTGTGTTCATACTGTAAATGTTTCCTATGTTTTCTGTTTTTCTCTCCTTGGTGGTTTTTTGTGTTTCTGTGAATAAAGTAGAAATATTTGTCACAGATGAACGTCACGTCTGCAAGTCTGTTCCCGGGTCAGGGCGCTGGGACAGGAAGTGCCATCTAATATAATATAACACCGATTCATGACTGAAAGTATTCATGACTCCATTGGACGAGCTACGACGTGTCACATCAGGGCTGTTTATGAAGAACAGTCTGACTTTACATTCTTTAATGACACGCAGTGTGTGCTCCCATTGATGCTGCAGTGTCCTGGAGTGAGGGTGTTATTAAACAGCATGGTTTATTACAGTACGTGCAGCAGTGTCCTCACAGGAAGCTCTGAAGCCCCAGGTAACATGTTGCTTTAAACGGTGTCATATCATTCCTTATCAGACACAGTAATCACACCTCCCAAATCCTTGACTCTGAATTTCACATTTATTTAAATTCAGCTTTAATCCTAAAACTTCAAGCACTTTGGCAGCAGTGGAAAGGAAGAAACCTCCGGCAGAACCAGGCTCAGGGAGGGGCGGGGCCATCTGCTGCGACCGGTTGGGGTGAGGGAAGGAAGACAGGATAAAGACATGCTGTGGAAGAGAGAGATTAATGACAGGTGAGAACAGAGAGGGCACCATCATCAGCTCACTGGGTCATTGAAAGGTTCAGATGCTGGTCAGCTGGTAAGGAGCGATGGCCCAGCCCTGATGAAGATGATGTTGATGATGAAGGTCATCTGTTTAAGGAGTGAGGTGTTGATCAGACTTCACGTGTCAGTGGGCAGGCGTGTAACCTGAGCCTCACTCACCTGCTTCACTGTGAGACGAAGCAGAGCTCTGCTTTAATGTGAGGCTGTTCCAGCTCACAGCGCCCTCTGGTGGTGACCTGACTGCCAGCTCCATGGATCATCTTTCAATGTCGAGGTGTGAAACAGAGCTGATGATTTTAGCTGTTCCAAACGCTCTTGTGATGAAAGAGTGACTTTATGGTTTCCTCATTAATGAGTGTTTATTCATCATTATATTGAAGATGCAAGAGCCAGGGAAAGAAGCAGCTTTTACAAGACAACATAGGAGCAGTAAGAAGAAAAATATACATCACTGAAAACAATAAGAATATATAATGACATCATCTTGTTGTTATGGCAGCAGGTAACAAACAGACATCCCATCAGTTATTAGCTTGTGTGTGTGTGTGGAGATGGGAGCGGGGGGAGCTGCACAGTCTGCCATCATCATCATCATCATGACCATCTTAGATGATGACATGAGTGGAACCCCAAAGTGTGCTTTGATTGTAACAATGACATCAGGCTCCGCCCCCTGCACTACTGAACAAAACAAAGTATGAAAAGGAAAGGAAGAGCAAAACAGTAAAGGATATAAAAAGGTCAACATATACACATAAAGTAAAGCATTAGTTAAACAACAAAAACATATTGCACACAACAGCATCTGCTGGGTGGGATTTAGTGTTGTGGAGGCTATGAGACGGAAGCCGGGCCTCAGCCTGAGTTTCACTGCTCTGGTGTCTCCTGCTGATAGCGGCAGATGGAGCAGGTCGTAGCTGGAGATGAGGGCCTCTGCGTTCCTGAGGCAGTGGAGCCGTGCAGCTCTGCGTACACACAGGGGTGATAGCACCTCACGCTGTCGCTGGGCAGCCAAAGGACATCAGCAGTTTCTGGGGAATGGTGTTTGTTCCTGGGGTGACATCGGATAAGACTCAATCCTACTTCATAGTGCAGACCTCAGGTGTCTGCAGGTGAGACAGCTGATGGAGAAGCTCAGAGAAAACAGACTGTAATCAACGTTGGAGTTCTGGGTAAACAGGTAACGCTGCCGTTCAGACCAATCACCACACAGTCACAAGTCCGCCCTCTTATTGATACAATAAAGTCAAATATTTGTATTTTAATTCAATGTCATTTCAAATCAAATCACTTTTATTGTCACATCACATGTGCAGGTACACTGGTACAGTACATGCGAATGAAATTCTTGTGTGGAAGCTTCACAAGCAACAGAGGTGTGCAAAATACAAGAAACATAAGAGCAAGCAAAATATAAGAATGGGAATCTGAGTACAAATATATGTATATGCACATTACTGAATATGTATACTAAATATGTGTGTGTGTGTGTGTGTGTGTGTATACATATATATAAAATTAAATGAAAATAAAATATACAGAGGTGCAAAACAAGTGGCATTCATGTACAGTATGGAGTGCATAATGTTGAAGTTACGGTAAGTGAAGGTGAGGTGTCTATGAAGTGTTCAGCAGTCTGATGGCCTGTTGGAAAAAGCTGTCTCTCAGTCTGCTGGTTCAGGACCGGATACTGCAGAACCTCCTGCCTGATGGAAGTAGTCTGAACAGTTTATGGCCAGGGTGACTGAATAGGTTACATCATCATTATTATTATTATTATTATTATTATTATTATTATTATTATTATCATATTCAATAAAGCACGTTCATGCGGTGGATTTTGAAAATTAACTTTAAAAATATTACATTAACAAAGACAAAAACATGAAGCCATAAACATTTATTATTATTATTATTATTATTAACGTGTGTATTATGAAACTCTGTAAAAGTGTTTTTAATTGTTTCTTTGATTACATTAAAATCTAAAAATAAAATAAATAAAACGAGCCTTTCTATTCAGGCAGCTCCGTGGGCACCTCTGTTTACACTAATTTCCCAGCATCCCTTTCGCTCTTCCTTTTTCTCCTTCTCTTCGGACGCGGTGCAGGTACGAGTCAACATGTCCGCCGGCACATTCTTGAAAAATGCCCGTTAATCTGCTCGGTGGGCAACTGATAGTCCTCCGGGGGGCCGGAGCAGGAGCCCCGGCGCTGCTCGGTTAGTCTGTGTCTACGCTTGAGCTGCTGATGGCGGAGATTCGCTCCGGATAGAGAAGCTAGCCTCGGCTAACGAAGCTAGCCTCGGCTAACGAAGCTAGCCTCGGCTAACGAAGCGCAGGGCCGGGGTTAACCGAGCGGCTTCCGAGCTGCGCGTGCCGGCTCCCGCACACGTGCGGTAAGGAAAGCGTGTGTGGGAGCCCCGGTGCTCGCAGCGGGCTGGAGCTCCCCCGATAAACGCGTCAAACCTGAGGAGCCACCGGCCTGAGCTGTCTCCAATTCTCGTAGTTTCTCGTGAAATAATGAGACGGAAAGAGCCGAATGTTAGGTTAGGTTAGGTGCTGTATGAAGGGAGCCATCGGTTATCGATCAGTGACGGGCTGACCGCAGAATCACACGGATTCCAAACGGCACTGTTTCTGTGACAACCTCAGACACTTGACCTGTGGTCCAAGATGCCTCTGAATAAGTCACGTGACTTTTTACCTGGTAGCGTGGCACATGTTGATTCCACATAAAATGTTTTTTAAGAGCAGTAAATGCATCAGGTCACAGAACAGCATGCTCAGTGTTCCACTTGTAAGGTCATAGCTGACTAAACCTACCTACAGTTATCAGGGCCCGGCACTATAAAGTCGTATTATTGGTTGCCATGGTGATGTATCCTCCTGAAAACACTGCGGGTACAAAGTCTAGAGCTCAAGAAAACATGCTGGTTACCGGCGCCGTAGCTCTCATGAGCCGGTCGATCATGTGATGCTGCAGTAGGTTTTAGGTGTTAATGTGATTGTTTCTGTGCAGGTGAAGTCACCTGAAGAATACCACAACGACCAAGATGCCTGGAAGGTGAGTGCCAATCATTTCACTCTGTGCTCACATGATGTATGTCTGTGTGAGTGATGTAACCTGCTGAAGCTCTGAAACAGGTGAGGGCAGACGGGTGTTAACAGGAAGCGAGTTAACCGTGAGTGCAGAGCGACTTCCTGTCTGCTGTGCAGTGATTCTGGGATGGGTTTAATAAAGTTTTATTCAAACAGGCCGTGATCTGTCAGAGCTGCTGTTCCTCGCTGCAGAGACGCTGATGGTGATGATGTCATGGTTGGAGGTTCACAGATGGAGCGTTTTAGGCTGAAAAAGTACCTGTGTAAACGCAAAAAACAGGGAAACGCTGTCAAGAGCATGCCAAAGCAACAGGTGCCGATGTAATCCTAACATTGTTGAAATGTTGGCCAATCAGAAGCCTGGGAGGGAAAGAGTAAGCATAATTGCCGTTGTTGTAAACAGAGGGACAGTAACTCTGTGTAACAGCAGCAGTGTTTTGTTTCTGTCACTGTAGAAGTTCATCTCATGTGAACAGTAACGTGTCGCACACCTTTGATGTTGCGTGACTAAATCTGTTTTCCTCGTTCACACGTAAACACCTTAGAGTTGGGTCCTGGTTGCTATAGAAACAGTTGAGGGCGCTGTCAGCAGGTCGTTGCTGATGATCTGCGGAGCATGCAGGTGAAGCAGGTGCAGGGTCACGACCCCCGAGCCTCACAGATCGGAGGAGCAGGGTGAAATAACCACAGTGACATCAGCTGGTGGAGTGGGTCACGCTTTGGCTCTGATCAATGAGAACTGGAGTACTGATTGGTTGTTTTTGGATGCTGACAGCAGATAAATTAATACTTGATGTCATTGATCTTGATTGGTCTCAGTCCAGAGCGCCACAGGCCTCTGGGGGTCAGGTTCACCCGTGGCTCCTCCCACTCCAGCTTATTGACGATGTTGATCGTGTCAGCTGTTTCTGGGCTGATTGATCAGTCTGTTTACTGATCATTCTGCAGGTTTGATTGGCTTCAGATGTTTTAAGGTCTGCTGTGATGGGCAGTGTACATCTTTTATTTACAGGCTGTGGACTGGGAACGCCGAGTTTGGATTGGGGCTTTTATTCTGGGCTGTTGGCGTGAATCAGGAACTGAGCGGGTTAACGATGATGTCAAAGAAATACGGAGGGTAGCTTCGTTGTTGTGATTTATTTATTTCCCGCCTCCTGCGTTTGGCGACTGTGGCGTGCAGATTCTGCGTGTGATGGAAGTGTGAGCCGTGGCGGCGTGGATGCGCTCCATCAGCTGATGTCTGGGCAAAAAAGAAACACCATGCTTTGACGTTGGTGAAACCTTCGGTCGGGCTCGGTCTGGAGCGTGAGCAACTCTTTCCATTGGTCAGATTTGGGGGCGTGGCAGCAGGTGGTGGTGGTGATTTTGATGTCTGATGCTGTCTCTCTTTCAGACTGTGGAGTAAGGCCATCTTTGCGGGCTACAAGCGCGGCCTGAGGAACCAGCGCGAGCACACGGCGCTGCTAAAGCTTGAGGGCTGCTACAGCCGGGACGAAGTCGACTTCTACCTCGGCAAACGCTGCGCCTACGTCTACAAGGCCAAAAAGTGAGCTGCCGCACCGCCATCTTTCATTTACTGTTAAGGTTGGCGTGTTTCTAAGTGTGTGTGTGTGTGTGTGTGTGTGTGTGTGTGTGCGCAGGAACACGGTGACACCCGGCGGGAAGCCCAACAAGACCCGTGTGATCTGGGGGAAGGTGACCCGGGCGCACGGAAGCAGTGGGATGGTGCGAGCAAAGTTCAGCAGCAACCTGCCAGCCAAAGCCATCGGACACAGAGTCAGAGTGGTGAGTCACATGACCTCAACAGCTGGGGTCACGACCTCACAGACGCCTCTCTGCTGCTGCGGCGTTTCTGTGTTCTCTGCATGCTTCAGGAGCAAAAGTGCGAACTTTGACCTGCTCCGGCTCAGAGCGCCGTCTGAGCATGCTCGGTCCTGAAGTTTGATTTATTCACCATGAAGCGCCAGCCACAGCTGGAGGCATCGTTTACAGGCGACGTTCTTAATTTATAACATGAAATCAATATGACCGTGAGACTGAGGGGGCGGGGCTTCAGACAGCAGCACTGAGGAAGCTTATCAATATTTGAATAAATGAATAAACTCTAACACAGCAACATGTGAGGAGGCTGAGCAGCGTTTGCACATCATTTCTGTCAGATTAATAAACTCAGATTAGAGCATGTTCATCAGGCTGACAGCCCGCTCCACCCGGCTCCACCCGGCTGCTTGTATTCTGATTCTATTGGTGTGCAGCTGTGAGAATCGAATGTCTTTATTGGCACTATACAGATGTAGAGTGAGATACAGAGCAGCTCCTACTCAGTGCCGACCTGTGGGGGGGGGGTTGGCAGCTCTGTGTACAGATGAGCAGTATTTAGGGAAAAAAAAGTACAAAGAGGAAAAAAATGCAGCTGAGTGCAGATCTGACAACTCCAATTAACCATTGCGTGATGTCACGGCGGGATGTCAGACTGGCTCGGTGTTACAGGAGGTTTAGTGTTGGCGTGTTTGATGATCTCGTTTCGCGGTTCCAAGACAAGTCGTTAAAACCCTGCCCCTTTGTTTCATTGGCTCAGTTTTCTAAATATTTGGCAGAAATGGCGTAGAGTCGTTTGGAGTCACAGCTGGAGGTCTCACCTGTCACAGGTGTTCACTCACTGTGTGACACACTTCCTGTGTGAAACACACATTCGTGCCACTGTTGCCACATCTTCGAACTCGCTCGCCGCTCCGATGCTCTAAAGTCGTCTCAGGTCTTCTCGCCGCTTGCTTCTTCTGTGGTTTCTCCTCCTGTGTGGTAGTTGTATTCTGACGTTCATTTCCTGTGTGTGGTTTTATTGTGACAGTGTACTTCCTGTTTGTGTGCAGATGCTGTATCCTTCCCGGGTGTGAAGCGGAGATGGGGGCGGCTCTTTGTTTGTACAGAAACAATAAAGTGATCAATAATCTGATCAGACTCCCGCTTCTTTGTGTCCCACACGCACACACAGTCTTCATCTACGGGGGTGTCTCACTCTTCCTCTGACTGCAGGGGGCAGCAAAGCATTCTGGGATGTCTTTTAAAGGGTGTGTCATGTCCTGAGTTTGGACTGTCAGGTTGTCAGGACGACGGTGATGATGATGGGGGGGTGTTCAGGTGTGGGTGGTGCAGCACAGTGTGTGATCCCTTTGGCTACACTCTGGGATGAAGTTTGGAATCGACTCCAGGCGTAAGTCTTATATAACCGGACTGTATATAAGCACCTGAAGTGAGCGTGCTCAGAGTGATTGGTCCAGCTGTCACATGGTTGTTTTCTTTTAATTAATGTAACAAGTACAACAATGGCAGCATTTTCAAAGACTTTTTTCCAACTTGAGATAATAGCAGAACAGCCTGTCTTTCAATATATAAAAGACATAAAATAAAATATAACTAAAGAAATTGATAAAATTAAGACATAAAATTTTAACCACTGGGTTTTCTAAAAGCTTTAGTTCATTAACCACGTCATGCAGATCCACAGCTTGTTTTCTGTCAGTTCTTTGTGAGAAGTGAAAACGCTCTTTGTTTTCAGAAATCAACATTTATGAATGAAGAATTTGCCCATAATTATCTCATTTAAGACATTTTAAAGTTTCTTTTCTTAGCCATTAATTAATGCTTCAATCTTAAATATGATCAACCTATCTCTAATAATCAGCTATGTACCACAGGCCTTCAAGGTGGCTGTAGTTAAACCTTTACTTAAAAAGCATCTCTAGACCTAGCTGTCTTAGCTAATTATAGGCCAATCTCCAACCTTCCTTTCATATCAAACATCCTTGAAAGAGTAGTTGTCAAACAGCTAACAGATCATCTGCAGAGGAATGGCTTATTTGAAGAGTTTCAGTCAGGTTTCAGAGCTCATCACAGCACAGAAACAGCTTTAGTGAAGGTTACAAATGATCTTCTTATGGCCTCTGACAGTGGACTCATCTCTGTGCTTGTCCTGCTAGACCTCAGTGCAGCGTTCGATACTGTTGATCATAATATCCTATTAGAGCGATTAGAACATGCTGTAGGTATTACAGGTACTGCACTGCAGTGGTTTGTATCATATCTATCTAATAGACTCCAATTTGTACATGTAAATGGAGAGTCCTCTTCACACACTAAGGTCAATTATGGTGTTCCACAGGCTTCAGTGCTAGGACCAATTCTGTTTACATTATACATGCTTCCCTTAGGCAGCATCATTAGAAGACATAGCATACATTTTCACTGCTATGCAGATGACACGCAGCTCTGTCCATGAAGCCAGGTAACACACACCAATTAGTTAAACTGCAGGAATGTCTTAAAGACATAAAGACCTGGATGGCCGCTAACTTTCTGCTTCTTAATTCAGATCAAACTGAGGTTATTGTACTCGACCCTGAAAATCTTAGAAATATGGTATCTAAGCAGATTCTTACTCTGGATGGCATTACCTTGGCCTCCAGTAATGCTGTGAGGAACCTTGGAGTCATTTTTGACCAGGACATGTCCTTCAATGCACATATTAAACAAATATGTAAGACTGCTTTCTTCCATTTGTGCAACATCTCTAAAGTTAGAAATATCCTGTCACAGAGTGATGCTGAAAAACTAGTTCATGCATTTATTACTTCCAGGCTGGACTACTGTAATTCTTTATTATCAGGATGTCCTATAAACTCTCTGAAAAGCCTTCAGCTGATCCAAAATGCTGCAGCAAGAGTCCTGACAGGGACTAGAAAGAGAGAGCAGATTTCTCCTGTTTTGGCTTCCCTTCATTGGCTTCCTGTTAAATCCAGAATTCAAAATCCTGCTCCTCACATACAAGGTCTTAAATAATCAGGCCCCATCTTATCTTAATGACCTTGTAGTACCATATCACCCTATTAGAGCACTTCGCTCTCGCTCTGCAGGCCTACTTGTTGTTCCTAGAGTATTTAAAAGTAGAATGGGAGGCAGAGCCTTCAGTTTCCAGGCCCCTCTTCTGTGGAACCAGCTTCCAGTTCGGATTCGGGAGACAGACACTATCTCTACTTTCAAGATTAGGCTTCAAACTTTCCTTTTTGCTAAAGCATATAGTTAGGGCTGGACCAGGTGACCCTGAATCCTCCCTTAGTTATGCTGCAATAGACGTAGGCTGCCGGGGATTCCCATGATGCATTGAGTTTTTCCTTTCCAGTCACCTTTCTCACTCACTATGTGTTAATAGACCTCTCTGCATCAAATCATATCTGTTATTAATCTCTGTCTCTCTTCCACAGCATGTCTTTATCCTGTTTTCCTTCTCTCACCCCAACCGGTCGCAGCAGATGGCCCCGCCCCTCCCTGAGCCTGGTTCTGCCGGAGGTTTCTTCCTGTTAAAAGGGAGTTTTTCCTTCCCACTGTCGCCAAAGTGCTTGTTCATAGGGGGTCATATGATTGTTGGGTTTTTCTCTGTATTTATTATTGTGCTATCTACTGTACAATATAAAGCGCCTTGAGGCGACTTTTGTTGTGATTTGGCGCTACATAAATAAAATTGAATTGAATTGATCCAAAAATAATATAACTTTTACAAACTTCAAGTAAGTTTGGAATCTTTGGGCAAAGCCTGTAGTGCACATCGTCCCACAGGGCTTTACAGTAAATACAGCAGTAAGATTCAATGGCTGTATCCCAATTCAGGGTCTGCAGCCATAACGGTCCACAAGTGTGAGGCTGTGAAATGGGACGGTCTAGCCTCGGTCGCGCTGCCCAGGTTGCCTAGCTACCATGACTCCAACTGCTCGAAACGTTTCATACAGCATTTTTTGACAGAAATGAAGGAGAAAATCTTTTGTTCATTTGTTTGTTTGTTTCTACATGAGCTTTGATTAGTTGAGCATCTGAGGCTGAGACCACAGGACTGTAAAACATGATTGTTGGGCTTCATTCCTGTACTGAAGTCATTTTAAGATTAGTTAGTAAATAACAATTAGCTCATGTTGTTCATGAGACTAAAATCATCTCACTTTGCTAATGTAAATATAATATGGCCAATATTATAGTTATCATATTAATCATTATTAGTTATCACAGCAGTGAATGAACTCTGTGTCAAATACTGAGCTTCAGTAAAGATTCAAGTTGCATTTATTTATATTTCCTATCACCTTAAATCTTCACTCAAAGACAAGTATCTCTGACAGTGTATATACAGATGTATTATATATAAGAGACAAACATTGTTCTTTCAATATGTTGGCATTACTAAATTTGGCCCAATGCTTACATATATGTGTAAAAAGAAAATGTACGAGCTGTGATAACTGTTTCTGATAGAATGAAGATCAGACTGATATATGAAATATTCCTTTATTGGGTGAGAAAATCAGAGCATGTCATAACTGCTTTAAGTCATACAGAATAGATATCAGAGCCTTAAACAGGCTGACTTCTGCTAAATGGGTCAAACTGGGCAGAAAGTCTACAAACACATAACATCCTTATAGAATATGATGTAACACTATAGATCAACTTAGCTCAGAATATATAAAGCATATAAACAATTACAGCAATATGATGCAACAAACACAGCAGTGCTACTAATCCAAAATACTCAAAGCTTCATAGAACTGAAACAAACATTTATTTTTAGCTCCATTCTGCTGCTGATACATACTTTAGGTTTCTGAATATTAAACTTGTTGCTGCCTTTCATAGTGTGTAACTTGAAGGCCCTGAGTACTTTCTCCCACACTGAAAACACTGGGATGATCACATTATTTGAACATTACCTAATAAGACTGATTCAGGACAGACAATTAGTTATGTTAAACTTTCCTAGCAGTCCTTCACAAACAGGGAACAGTCTGTCAGTCTAACATTAACAGTGCAGTGAATCCTGCTTGTGCCGTCATATTCAGGACTGCAAACCGAGCAGCATCACTGACTTTCAGCTTGTTGTGTTTGTGGATATATGACTGACTTTAATTATCCATAAAATCATCACATTCTCTGTAAGATTAAGGTCGACTATTGAACGGCGTATATTTTAAAGTCAAGGCTTAAAACCAAGTTAGTACAAACGTCACTAATGTCACATAACTCTGCCGACATGTGGCCAACAGTAATGTTTAATTGTTCCTCATTATTAAACATTTGCACATAAATAAGTGACATCATATTCAGTACTTACTTTTGAAAGTTTACTCTTCGGCCGCTCCGCTTCCACGGTTTTTTTCGGCAAAATTATCCACACCCACCGCCGCGCTATGAAGTCTGGGATATGTTGAGCCACGAAGGCTACACCGACCCTGTAGTCGTGTCCAAATTCATGGGCTGCATCCTCCTGAGGCCGCATTTGTAGACCGATTACGTCACAGCGACGCGCCGAAGGCTGTCCAAATTCGTAGACTCCTCCGAATGCAGCCGACAAATGCGTCCTCCTTTTCCCCGAATTTGAAGGATGGGTCGGGTGTGTCCTTCGTGGCCCACCATATCCCAGAATTCATAGCGCGGCCCAGCCAAACTCCAGTTTCCGGCAATGGCGGCCGCTACTAAGTTTTAAAATTACTTTTATTAATCTTTCTGGGTCACAAAATAAACTTTTAACATATTTTCAGGTGAGAATGTAGCTGTGTAAACTTCAAATATCTGCTCGGCTTATCAAGGTATTGCATATTTGCAAAAGTGCTTCGACGTTTTCGGAGATTTCTGTTACCCACGAGCTTGATAGCTAACCGAGAGCTAACCGAGAGCTCGAGGGTCACTGAAGCCGCCGAGAACGGCACAAGTCCCGGCACATCATTTTCAGATCACCGCGGACTTTCGCTACTGAGGTTAAACGTAATATATAAGTCACTTAGACAACCTAAAAATGATATTGTTTGGCTTTTTTCAGTGTTTTATTTGTTCATGAGTAAATCGGTTTGGCTGAGATTAAAGATATTAGATTAGATTAGATAAAATAAAACTTTATTAATCCCCCGGGTGGTTTTCACACAGCTGAATAAACGTCAAACAGAAAACCGATTAAACAGAAGTGTGAGATGGTCGAGAATTTACGCCAGTGTCCTGTTATATTTTCGATAGCAAGGAGCAGACGGCTGTTTATTAAACTCCACCGAGACAGCGGTGACGTTAATCAGAAGGCTAGACCGTCCAATTTCACAGCCGTTTACTTCCGGCCTACCCGACCTTCTGAGGACCCGGCCCACGTAGACCGCGAAGGCCGGGTCCTCAGGAGGATGCAGCCCATGAATTTGGACACGACCTGTTACTACCCGATCCCTACCGCAACAGGCAAATTGTTTTTTTCTCCAGGAAACTCATTCTGAGGAATCTGATGTGAAGTTTTGGTCACAACAATGGGGAGATAAAAAATGTTTTAGTCATGGTACAAACAGGTCGGCTGGGGTTGCTGTTTGTTTCAACAGGTGTCCCGGTAGGTTTTTGTGCAACATGGCAGACAAAGATGGACATTGGGTTGCCTGTGAGTTAAATACTGATAATACTCTGATTATTTTGATTAATATTTATGGATACAACAATGATCAAGAGAATAAGAACCTGCTGCATCAAATTTCTACAGTTATAAAGGAACTTACCAAATTCCCCACTGATTATATAGTAGTTGGAGGTGATTTCAATGTGACTCCTGATGAATGGTTGGATAGATGGCCTTCAAAATTTTCAAGAGAACATAAAAACCCAATATTTGAAAATTTTGCTAATGATACTAAATTAATAGATGTATGGAGACTGTTAAACAAAGATGTAAAACAATTCACCTGGCACAAACCTAATGGTCAAAGCAGGTCACGTATTGATTATTGGTTGGTATCCAACTCAATTTTACAATATGTTAAGGAAACAGTCATCTCTAATGGTCCCTTAAGTGACCATTGCGCCATTATTCTAAGACTACAAAGCAAAGACCAAAACAACACATTTAAGGATTATTGGAAATTTAACTCTCAGATGCTGAGAAATTAGGAGTATTGTAATTCTATTAAAAAATTAATCTTAGATATCCAGAATGATGAAGCCATCAATACACCGATACTCAAACGGGAATATCTTAAATTTAGAATCAGAAAAACCTCAATCGCATTCGGTAAAAAGTTAAAGAGACAAAGGAAAGAAGAGGAATCAAATGTAGTTAAAGAACTTATGAATCTTTATGGCAAATTGAATTGGACTGAGGAAGAAAAAGGAAAAATTAACAGCTTACAATCTAAATTGGATGAAATGTACCTTTATAGAGCCAAGGGCGCTTATTTGCGATCCAAAGCCAAGTGGATAGAAGAGGGTGAAAAGAACACTGCCTATTTTTGCAATCTAGAAAAACGTAGACAAGAATATAATTCAATATGTAACCTAATAATCAACGGAGAGGAATGTACTGACCCTAAACACATTTCAAGTGAAGTATTTACTTTTTACAGTAACCTTTATAAGTCTTCATACTCAGAACAAAACGTCACCTCCTTCTTTGACAAAATCAGTAATTGCATTCCAGTAATTGATGATAATTTTAGAGAAATTTGTGATGAAGACCTAACAATAGAAGAATTTGATTTTGCTATTAAGAGCATGGCATCTGATCGCTCGCCGGGACCAGATGGAATAACGACTAATTTCTATAAACACTTTTGGGAAGATCTAAAATTACTATTATTCAGTGCGTTAAATGAATGTATAAATCAAAAGGAGCTTATGGCAACAATGAAACAAGGAGTTATAAAATTAATTCCAAAACCGGGGAAAGATAAGAAAAAACTAAGTAATCTAAGACCTACAACACTTTTAAATACAGACTACAAAAGTTTTACAAAAGTTTTAGCAACAAGACTAAAAATAGGCATTTCTGAAATAATTAGCCCAACACAATCAGGATTTCTCAAAGGACGGTTGATCCAAAATAATATCCGCTTGGTTTTGGACCTTATCGATTACAATTACCTAATTAAGGATGATGGTTTTATGTTGTTCTTGGACTTCCATAAAGCATTTGATTCTATTGAACACACTTTTATTATTAAGACATTTAAACATTTTGGGTTTGGAGATGCATTTCTGGATATGATCACTATGTTATACACTGATATTAATAGTTGTGTTTCTCTTTCAGAAGGCACATGTCCCAGGTTCAGGGTGGAGAGAGGTATCAGGCAGGGCTGTAGCATCTCACCTCTTTTATTCATTGTAGCCACTGAACTACTTGCTATTACTGTCATAAATTCAAACATCAAAGGATTAGACATAAATAACCACAAATTAATAATAAGTCAACTTGCCGATGATACAACAATCTTTCTAAAAAATAAAGAACAAATTCCATTGGCCTTAGATACAATAAAGATCTTTTCTGATGCTTCTGGACTACACCTGAACCTGGACAAATGTGAACTCATGAGTATCCACAATTGTTCTCACTCTTCTTTGTACGATATACCTGTCAAAAATGAAGTCAAATATCTTGGAATTTGGCTAACTAAATGCATGGCTGATAGCGAAGAAAAGAATATTCAGAATACAATTGACAAATGCAAAAAAACTCTAAACCATTGGCTACAGAGAGATTTAACGTTGTTCGGCAGGATAATGTTGACCAAGGTTGAATCTTTGTCCAGATTAATCTATCCAGCTTATTCCCTAGCCATCCCATCCAGAATTATAAAAGACATCAATAAGCTGAATTTTAATTTCATATGGAAAAATAAACATCATTATATCAGTAACAGGGACTTGATAAAAGACTATGAAGAGGAGGGTTTGAAAGCAATCGATTTTGAAATAATGAATGGCATCTTAAAGATTAATTGGCTACGATCCTTCTTAAAAAATGATACTGACATCTGGTTCTTGATACCATCTCTTATTTTCAACAAAGTTGGGGGGATCCAATTCCTTTTAGTATGTGATTTTGAAATTTCTAAACTGCCCATAAAACTCTCCAAATTTCATCAACAAGTTTTGTTAAATTGGAAATTAATGTTTAAACATAACTTTAGTCCCCACAACGTTCCATTGTGGAATAATAGGGTGATATTGAATCGGGGGAAATCTATGTTTGTGGAAGAATGGATGACAAAACAAATTTGGTCTGTGACACATATAATGGATGAAATTGGAGATATACTTGAATTAAACAGGTTTAATGAGAAATATGACATGAGTTGCTCGTTCGAGCTCTACAAAAAGGTTTCACAGAATATCCCAATAGTCCTTGTCAATACGATAAAGAACAATTTTTCAAATATACCGACTCCAAATTTACATAAAATTAAATTAGATGGTCTTGACTTGGTTAATGAAAAATGCAATAATCAGTTTTTGAGGAGGTATTTGGTTAACATCTTATATCCAAGTAGGACAAAACATTCACTCATCCTTAAAGATTATAACAAATCTGAGATCTCGTTGATCAGAACCAAATATTTAAAATTTCCAATTCCCCCCAAATTTAAAGAAGTCCATTTTAGAACTACAAAAAATATTTACCCCTCCAATGAATTTATGAGAGACAGATTTAAATTTGTGTTAGACAACTGTTATATTTGTAACAGAGCACATGTTTTATGGGTGTGTGACAATCCAGAACTTATGGAAATCCCTCCATGTCCTAATATTGTCCCAGTATGGAAATATTGATTTTTGGTCTTTTCAAAATGTTCAGATTGGAGTAATCCTTAAGGACAAAAATAGTGAGTTTTTAGATAATAATGTCATTATTATAACAAAGTATTACATTCATAAATGCCGATATGCTAAATCCCCCCCTTCATGGGCTGCTCTTAGAAACGAACTCTCCCTGTTCCGTAAATCTCTGAAGCTAATAAATAAGCCCCAAGCAATCAAATTGCATAGATTTTTAGAAGAGTTTGATTTTTCTTAGCCCCTTATTTAAGTTTTGTGTCTTGTTTATGGAGCCTCACTTTTAGAGATTTTATGATCCCCCTTGTCTCCTTTATTTTTGTTCCTTGTTTTTCTTTTTTTCCCCTTTTTTTATTGTTATTTATTTATTTTATTTTTGTATTGGTTATTAATTTTTTTTAATATTATTATTATTATTATGTAGACGTGTGTGTATAAATGTGTGTGTTTGCATATGTATGTATATATGTATGTATGTATGTTTACTTTCAGTCATTGTCGATTTCATTGATTTCATTGTGGTGTACCAACTGCACGGTGGCAATGATGTGTATTCCTCTGATTGGGAGAAAAGAAAAAGGAGGTGCGATTCTGGGGTCCGTTCTTCGTACCTCGCTTACTACATCCAAGATCAAATCATCGCGCTAACTTTGAGCTCGCTAATCCGGTTCTCCGAACACACCTGTTGTTGACGATTAGTACAGCTGGATGAAGTAATCTGAGATCACTGGGTGGCTTAAAAGGGGCTACGCATCGATAGTAGAAACATTGATCGGCAACCCTGTGATTGGTCAGCGAAGATGTCGAAGGAGCGCGCTCAGTATTTTTCGGCAGCAGAGCAAGAACTCTTGATTGAGGGATTTCAGGAGTTTCAGAGTTTAATTAAAACGCAGGGGAACACTGCAAAGGCTGCAAAAGCAAGGAGAGAGGGCTGGCAGAAAGTTGCTGACAAATTAAACTCGTAAGTAATTTATTATATTATATTACATTATATCCTCTTTCACATTAGAGCCACAACAGGACCCACTAGAACATGGGAACAAGTAAAAGTGAAATATAAGAATATTCTACAGAATGGTAATATTTATCACTTATATTGCTTTTAGTCTCTTGAAAAGAGTAATTTATGTCAGTATCGGACCGATACGTAATATCGGATCGGTCCATCTCTAATATATATATAATCTTTCTTTTAATTATTTAGACCAATAGGCTGTACCACATCCCTTTGTAACACCATTTTGTTTCCATTGCACAGGACAGTGAAGCAACCCTGTCAGATGACTCTGGTTTGGAGGAAGTCCCTGTAAGTGCATGCATAATTTGGCCTGAATTTGTATCTACTTGTGTACTTCTATGTGTTTCTGACTGCAGTATGATTTGCAGGCAAAGAGGCCGGCAGAGAGGCCTGATACAGAGGTGGGCAGTCTTGTAATTAATTTTACTTCCTATATGACATGTATTGACCGTTAAATGTTGTCTCTACAATTGAAACAGGGTGACATTCGTTTGCTCTATAAGAGAAGTCTCCAGCAAAAAATGGAGTATACTGAGCTAAAGAAACAAAAGCTTCTAGGTGAAATCGAACTTCAAGCTCTAATGAGGCAAAAAGTTCAACTAGAAATCGAGTTGCTTCAAAAGGAACTTCAGAGTAAGTAAAAAGAGCACTATTGATGACCTTGCGTGATACAGTATATATGATTTTTTTCCTGGCAAATGATGACTGGCTTTTTTTTTGATGAGACAGAAAAAGATGCTCAAATAAATTTCAATGAAAAATATGTTTTGTCATGTTTTTAATATTCGAAATAGTGTTGCACAATTCTGTCCCGTGCAGCTCTGCCACTAGGTTGGTCCAAGTGCACTGGCTGGAGGTCATCATCAGGCTGCACCTCCACCACAGGAGTCCTCTCCTTTCTGATGGTGGCAATGTTGTGCAGTACGGCACATACAACAATAATGTCACATGCCCTGTCAGGTGCAACCCTCAGACTTTTCAGACACTGAAATCTTCCCTTTATTTGCCCAAAGGTCATTTCAATGCGTGCCCTTGTCCTGGCTAGAGCTGCATTGTAGCGGGTTCGTGGCCCAGGGTTGGGGTCAGGGAAGTTCTGCCTGCATGCATAACCCCTGTCTCCAAGGAGAATCCCATCGTAGGCCCCTGTGTAATGGAGAAATGCTGTTATGTTAGGCCCAAAATAAGTATGACATATCAAAATAAGTCTCTTTTTCTTACCACGCTCAAATAATGTGCATAACCCTGACTCTCTGAAAATTCTTGAGTCATGCACTGATGCGGGCCATTTAGCTTCCACATTTGTGATATGACACATAGAGTCACACACCATCTAAGAGATTTCATTATATGTGAACACACTCCTTTTCATTATATATTACCATCTAAAATATTAGTATTACTCACCTGCACATTTATACTGTGAACCCCCTTTCGATTGACGAAATCCCCTTCATTGGGGCCTGGGGGGGCCTTGATCGCAATGTGTGTGCAGTCTATGGTACCAATCACATTAGGGAAGCCTGCGGACAATCGAGCTATAGTTACAGACATAGGTCATGATTGCATCACATTCATTATCGAATTTAATGTACCTGCAATAGAAAAAAAGCCCTGTTTGACAACCTGTGGTCTTAAGTGGCTTGGAAAAACCACAAACACACCCAGGAAATGCTTGAGTGCCAGGTATACTTTGCGAATGGAACGGCAGACAGCACTTTTGTCAATGTTCTCTGCGTCTCCAACAGCGTACAGAAACGTGCCACTCGCAAAGAAACGCAAGGCAATGCACACAGTTTGTGCAGTTGTTAATGCCCGACTACGGTGAGTGGAACTCTTAACATAAGGATCCAACAAGTTGGTTAAGTAAATAATACCCTCACGGGAGAATCGATATCTCTCTATGAGCACACCGTCGCGCTGAGCTAAAGGATCCCGTCTATCCCACAATATCCACTGAATTCTGAAAACTCTCCTTATCAATCTTGCACCTTCCGCAATGGGTTGCTCGCGTACAAACGGACAGGACATGGCTGCGACAGACTTCCCAAATCCACCTTCGCTTTTATAGCCGTGGTCTCTCATCTTGATTGCACGTAGTAATTTACTATTACTACTCTAAAATATGAATTACATCTGACATGGTCTACTACATGTAATAGAATGATTAATAGTACATTTCCCTTTTTTTCGGAAATGACCTGTATGTATCTGTATGACATCAATAAAAGAATCAAATGCTGCATTATCTTTAGTTACATTGATAATATTTATTTATGGAGAAACAGTGGAGAAATATCGCTGTTGCTTCGTATAAATGAAGCGGACATACCTGAGTGGCCGCGATCTAATCCTGTTTACATAAAGTAAGCCTGCTCCCGAGCAGGTTTACGCTTACGGATCTGTTGCTATGACAGCAAGTCCCGGATGAGCTTCGGAGAACCGAACGATCCAAGATCACGCAAAATCGTCAACAATCAAATCCGGCTAACTTACTTAGCGAGGTACGAAGAACGGACCCCTGCTCTGGATGATTCAATATGTCACTTGTCTCTTTGAGATTGTCATTGTTATTGTTCTAAATAAAGTTCATTTGAAAAACAAAAACAAAAAAACCCGAATTTGGACAGCCTTCGGCGCGTCACTGTGACGTAATCGGTCTACAAATGCGGCCTCAGGAGGATGCAGCGCATGAATTTGGACCCCTGAATTGGGGTCACAGAAAGAACAGGAGTTTTTATCACCAGCAGAACGACGTGTGAGATTCTTTGGAAGGGTCACATGGTTGTAGTCTGTACTTGTTACTAACTTGTATTGCTGAACTGTAATGATGTGATCACACTGAAAAACCAAAGATTTCAAATCCACAGTTTTTGACATATAAATACAGCACAAGTACACGAAACCTGTACATTGGTACTCCAGTAAATGTACTGTGAAGGTGTGCCCCCCAGTACCCACGTGACAGCACCTGTCACGTGACTCAGACGACCAGGATGAGGTTTGTGGGATTGATCAGTTAGCGCGAGCGCCCTGACAGACCGGACTGAGGGCTGAGGGCCCTCGACAGTGTAGGTGCTGACGTCATGGGGGCGGGGGGGGGCTTCCTTCGGTCGGATTGAACTCCATTTCCCATGCTACCCCGCGCATCATCGCTGCTACTGCTGAGCCGCAGCTTCAGTTACCGAAGATCCGCGGACCTGAAGGAGGACAGTGACCGAGGCTGCGCTCACGCCGGGAACGCGGACAGACTGTGGAACGGACGGACAGGACAGGTGAGACCCGCACAGGTGAGCCCGGACACCTGGCAGCAGCTCCTCTCTGCCCGTGTCCGAGCGCGAGGACAGCCTGTTCTCTAACGCCAGCATCACAGGCTTTTATTGTGAAGGAGCCATAGCCCGTCACCTTATTCTGGAGGAGATGCAGTATTTATACCTGTACTACTGCAGTATTTATACTGGTACAATAGCAGTGTTGATAGCATTAATACTGCAGTATTGATTCTAATAATTCTGTGTTATTTATATTAATTCTATCACAGTATCTATACTAGTGAGTCTGTAGTATTTAAACCAGTACTACTACAGTATTCCTACTGGTTTAAAGGCAGTAGCAGCGTTCCTACAGTATTTACAGTATTTGAAGTATTATTGTAGTAATTGTTCAAATGTTCCTGCAGTGTTCTTACTTAGTTACTTACTGGAGTATTTATTAAGGTGGTATTGCAATATTTTTTGTAGTACTAATGTAGTATTTATTGTAGAATTACTACAGTAGTAGTACAATTAGTACAGTGCAACTAGTAATGCAGCGTTTTCAGATTGTACTGCAGTATTTATATCACTGTAAAGACAGTATTTACTCATGTATTACTACAGGATGTAGTCCAGTATTATTGTAGTATTTATTGCAGTATTACTGTGATATTTATGCTGGCACAACTGCAGGAATTACACAGATCGTACTGCAGTCTTGGCATCACTGGTAGTACTGCTAGATGTGATATTTGGAATAGTCTTACTGCAGTGTTTTTAATGTGTACGTGTTTTTGTCTTCAGGAGCTTTTCCTGAGGTTGTTGGCATTGCGGGGTCAGAGGTCACGGTCCCATGTGGTCTGATAGAAGATGAAACAACATGACTTTGGACAGAGCGAGTCGGGGTCCTCCTGCAGCGCTCTGCCGGGGTCGCAGGTCAGTACTTGAGCACAGCCACTCAGGAGCGCAGCATTATTGCATCGATATTGAATTTGGGAGCGCAGTGAAGCCAGGTCACCTCAGCAGCGATCACTGATCAATACTTCCTATTGATCATTGGAAAAACCCAGAGCCAGGTCAGAGTGGAAGCAGGAACACCAATGGACATTCCAGGTGTTCATAATAAAGTGACCACTGCACCAGAAATCATGGCCAAAGCGATCGATCAGTGTTCATCAGTGTGCCTGATGAACTCATGAAAGCCTCTGCGGACCAGAATATCTGAGTAATCAATAAATAACTGATCAGATTCAATCAATACATTATGTGATCAGAAATCAGCCAGGAAACGTGAGCGTCGGCTTCAAAATAAAAGTTTCTGCTGCACTGCTGAATAAAAAACAGACAAAGCTGCCGTCTGTTTATATAATGAAGCCCCGCCTACTCCTGATGCTGAGGACCCCGCTGTGTGATTGGCTGAGGCTCTGAGTCTGAGGGGCTATGAGGCACCTGATTGGCCGAGGGCGAGTGAATGGAAGTGATGTGTGTGGGCATCACGAGGCAGGAACGTGAGCTCTGCACGTGCTCAGTAGATGCAGCTCTGCTGCTGAGGGAGCTGCTGTGAGTGAGCGCGTTCAGAGAGGAGGCTGCAGTTCACACACACACAGACTTGTCTCTCTTTAAGGACCCTCAGTCACATGATGCTAGTCCTGAAACACAAGGAGACACACATTGGTCCTGTTACCATGGTTACCTGAAGGTTTGCAGTAAACCGCTGACAGCCAATCAGAGAGCATTATTCTGTGTATATAGTCAGTGTGTTTGGGGACCAGTTTGGGTTTTAGACTTTTAAATGCTGAAGACACAGAGACTGTAGAAGTTTTAAAGGTGTCTACTGTGTGTGTGTGTGTGTGTGTGTGTGCGTGGTCAGGTTTCACTGGAGGACAGATCGACTGACTGCCACTGTGAAAAGCTGGAGGAGGGCGGAGCTAAAGATGAAGAACAGAGCAAAGGTGGAGAGGATGACAGGTAACATCCCCCCCACACATACACACACACACACACAGATTTGTTTTGCTATGATTGTGAGGACACAGGGGCAGGTGAGCATGAAGTGATTTAAAAAACATTTGGAGATAACGCTTACAGGGTTGTCAAAAATAAAGGCCGGGGGCCGTAATCGGCCCGGCAGAGACTCGTGTGGCCCACAGTGTGAATATGACGTCATATATGAGTCACAGAGCAGCAGGAAGCAGGGGAGGATTCAGGGCGGGGCTACACACTGATTGACAAGCTGCTCATTGACAGTCCTCATCTGCACCCTCTGCAGCTCAGGTATACATTCTACAAAGCATCACACATCCCTCAGAGGCAGGCAGGTGCACTCAACTGTGTGTTTCTCCTCAGGTGGGATCATCCCGTCGACAGTGCCGGGTTCTTCTCCTTCATGACGTTTAATTGGCTGACTCCTCTGGCCATGTGCGCCCGCAGGAAGAAACAGCTCCTATTGGACGATGTCTGGGCTGTGTCGCAGCGGGAAAGCTGCCATGACAACAGCATGAGGTGGGATGAGCTAGTGAAAGCGTGTATTCAAAGCCTTTGGTCTGTATGTGTGTGTTATTGTGAGACTGTGTGTCCACAGGCTGTGGGCTCTCTGGGAGGAGGAGCAGAGGTCAAAGGGCACAAGCGCCTCTCTGTGTTCAGTTGTCTGGGCGTTCTGTAGGAGACGCCTCCTGCTCTCCATCCTCTGCCTCGCCGTCACTCAGGTGGCTGGGTTCAGCGGGCCGGTGAGAACCGCCAGAATCACAATTGCTTTACTGCCATCAGACTGCCATGGTGTAATCAGTGACTCCGCCCCCCACAGGCGTTCGTGGTGAAGCGTCTGCTCGAGTACACCCAGCAGGAGGAGGCCGACCTGGGCTACGGGCTGCTGCTGGTTCTGGGTCTCCTCGCCGCGGAGCTGGTGCGGTCCTGGTCTCTGGCTCTGACCTGGGCCCTGAACTACCGGACCGGGACCAGACTGAGGGGAGCCATCCTCAGCCTAGCCTTCCAGAAGATCCTGCGTCTGCGCAGCGTCAGGGACAAGTCTGTGGGACAGGTGTGGTTACCTGACTGTGTGCTGACTTTAATACTCTTATTGTTTTCACTTTCACTCTGCTGTCATCTTTTGCTTCCTTCCTGTCAGCTGGTGAACATGTGCTCCAGTGACGGTCAGAGGATGTTTGAGGCAGCAGCCGTGGGCAGTCTGCTAGCAGGAGGCCCCCTGGTGGCCGTCCTCGGTGTTGCCTACAATCTGTTCATCCTGGGACCGACCTCTCTGCTGGGCTCCACTGTCTTCATCCTTTTCTACCCGACCATGGTCAGTACCTTTAAAACTCGCTGAGTCCGACCGAGTCTTTGACTTTTTGTGAGCCGCCTGTGCTCACCTGACTACACCTGTGTTCTTCTAAATGATTACTCTTGAACCCTTTCATGCATGAATCATGACAACCGCAATCAAGATTTTTTCTTAAGTATTTTTATTCACCTTTAGGCATAAAAAAAGATTTTTGAACTTCATTTTTTAAACATGTACTTTTCAAAGCCTTTTTTACACGTCCACAACATCACCTTTGGAGTGGGTGGCAGGGTGTGGAGTGACACATCAGTGTCCAATGTAGTGGTTTATGTGCAAGTATGGAATCAACACTGACACAAATGCAAGAAAACAGCCTTTAAACAGCTGTGCACTGTAGTGACCACTATGTGTGAAAGGGTTAAAGGCAGTGTGAGACGGCGCTGTGACTGTAAGCTGTTTCTGTCCTTAAACGAGCCTCAGACGTGCTACAGGCGCACCTGTACAGCCTGATCTAGTGTATTGATGGCGATGTATTGATCTGCCATTAGATGTTCAGCTCGAGGATGACGGCGTATTTCAGGAGGAAGGGCACAGCCGTCACCGACAGGCGTGTTCAGAAGATGAACGAGATCCTCAGCTACATCAAGTTCATCAAGATGTACGCCTGGGTCAAAGCCTTCTCGCAGGACGTCCACCGTACGAGCTCACCTCACACGCGCTCAGCTGTCGCCACGGTAACACGGCCGCACACTGATCATGTCTGTGTTTCCTCTCAGGGATCCGGGACGAGGAGCGCAGGATCCTTGAGCTTACGGGATACTTCCAGAGCATTACAGTGGGCGTGGCGCCCATCGTTGTCGTCATCGCCAGCGTGGCGACATTCTCCGCCCACATGTTGCTAGGATACGACCTGACAGCTGCTCAGGTACCGCAGTTCATTTCCCCTCTGTGTCGGTTACCTGTTAACAGTCTGGTATGATAACAGATGCCCTTTCCCGTCACCCATCCAGGCCTTCACCGTGGTAACGGTGTTCAACGCCATGACCTTTGCCCTGAAGGTCACACCGTTCTCTGTCAAGTCGCTGTCCGAGGCCTCCGTTGCTGTGGAAAGATTCAAGGTTGGCTATTGACTTCGTGCACCTATGCCTGCATGCTGCATGTTCACAGGAACACCTGCATACACCTGTGCCTCCTGATCTCATCTATGCCCTGCCCTCCTTCCTCAGAGTCTCTTCCTGTTGCCTGAGGTCGATGGGGTCCGAGCGCTGCCCACCAACCCTCAGGTTGCCGTGGAGATTAGCGGTGCCAGTCTGGCGTGGGAAGGAGGTGGACAGAGCGCTCAACCCAGTCCGAGTGTGGGAGGGGCCAGCAGACACCGACAGAGGGAAAAGTAAACCCACAAGCTCGTGTTGATCAGCTGTATTGATCTGCCCTGATCGCTGATGCACTCAGGTGTGTGTTTGCTGGTGTCCAGGTGCAGAGACTCGGCCGTCATCCAGGAAGAGGACGAGGAGGATGTGAAGGACTCCCTGCTGAGAGGAAGAGAAGGAGGAGAGGAGAGAAGTCCGGAGGAGGAAGACGGGGAGGTGTGTCCTCCATTGCTGCCCACCCCCTCCATCCCTCAGCGGCTGCAGAGCACGCTGCACAACATAAACCTGAGCATCCAGCAGGTATCCACCAATCAGTCACACCTTAGCCCAAGTGGGTGCGTGGCATCAGTAGCATCTGAGCCTGTGTGGGGGTGGGGCATCACTCACACCTGTCTGTCTGTCTTCTCAGGGGAAGCTGCTCGGCGTCTGTGGGAGTGTCGGCAGTGGAAAAACTTCGCTTGTTTCAGCTATCTTGGGACAGGTGATGTCTCCTTTCCCTGCTTTTGCCATGGTGATCAGTGTTGGTTGTTGGCGATTATCGGTCAATTATTAAATATTGACGTGTTGGCAGATGATGGTGCTGGAGGGCAGCGTGGCGGTCAAAGGAAGGCTGGCATATGTGGCCCAGCAGGCCTGGATCCTGAACGCCACGCTCAGAGACAACATCCTGTTTGGGCTGCAGTATCAGGAGGACAGGTGAGGCAGAGACACCTGCACATCACACATGACACACTGAGCAGGACGCCAAATAGGAAGTGACATCACCCAGTCAACAGAAACCCTTCTGTTGTTCCACACTAACCCCGCCCCCTCTCTGCAGGTATCAGTCCGTCCTCAGTGCCTGCTGCCTCAGACCCGACCTCGCTCTTCTGCCCAGCGCTGACCTCACAGAGGTGACATCACTTCCTGTGTAACTGTGCGTAGATAGAAGGTTCTGGATGCTATGTTGCTGTTTTCCTCCAATCAGATCGGAGAGCGTGGTGCCAACCTGAGTGGTGGGCAGCGGCAGCGAATTAGCTTGGCCCGCGCCCTCTACAGTGACCGGGACGTTTACATCCTGGACGACCCGCTAAGCGCCCTTGACACCCACGTGGCCAGCCACATCTTCCACAACGCCATCAGGAAGCAGCTTCGCCACAAGACCGTCATCTTCGTCACCCACCAGCTGCAGGTGAGCATGCTCGCCACCACTGAGCTTTGCTGCAGGTGGTTACCATGGAAATGACCTCTGTGTGTGTGTGGGGGGGGGGCAGTATCTGGTGGACTGTGATGATGTCATCTTGATGAGAGAGGGGAGTATTGTGGAACAGGGTAACCATGACAACCTGATGAAACTCAGTGGAGACTATGCCGCCATGTTTAACCTCTTCCTGCTTGGAGACAAACCACACATTGAGGTACCTGCCTGTAGCTCATCTCTCTGTCTCACCTGTCTGTATCTCACATCTCTCTGTCTCACCTGTCTGTATCTCACATGTCTCTCTCTCACCTGTCTGTATCTCACATGTTTCACTTGTCTGTATCTCACATCTCTCTGTCTCACCTGTCTGTATCTCACATGTCTCTGTCTCACCTGTCTGTATCTCACCTGTCTCACATGTCTGTATCTCACGTCTCACCTGTCTTTCTCACCTGTCTGTATCTTATGTCTCTGTCTCACCTGTCTGTATCTAACATGTCTCTGTCTCACCTGTCTGTATCTCACATGTCTCTGTCTCACCTGTTTCAGGCTCCGAGCAAGAAGAATGGCGGCTCTCAGAGGAAATCAGCGGACACTAAACCAGGATCAGTGAAGAAGAACATCCCGGTCGTCAAGGACAACGGTAGGATTTTTGAATCTGCTTTATTGAAAGTTTCTTAGTGACACAGCGTTCAGGTAAATTAAAGGAGCGACCTTCTGTCTCTGTTTCTGTCCCATTTCCTGGTCATGTGACCCTAAAGGGGAGGAGCAGCAGTACGGGGCCGTGGTGTGGCCTGTGTTCCAGGTGTACATGTCAGCATGTGGTGGCTCCGCCTCCTGCCTGCTGATCGTGGCCCTGTTTGTCCTGAATGTGGGAAGCTCTGCCTTCTGCCATTGGTGGCTCAGTTACTGGATCAATCAAGGCAGCGGGGTCCGTCTCCTCCTATCTGCTCTCCGCCTCTCACCTCCTCCTGTCCCCTGCTCTCCCTCTGACTCCTCTTTCTCCGCTTTTCCCAGAACACCACGGTAACCCTTGGCAACAGTTCGACAGTAAGTATCAGCATGAGAGATAATCCCATGATGCAACAGTACGCCGCCATTTACGCCTCCTCAATGGGAGTCATGTTGCTCTTCAAACTCATCAGAGGGGTCGCCTTCGTCAAGGTCAGAGTTCAGCCCAGGTCCACTCTGGCCTGTTGCCGCAGTTGCTATCAGCCTGCTTGTAAAATACTGGTTACCATGGTTACAGCAAGCCTGTTGTTACAGCGTGGTCTTTGTGGTCTCTCCTCAGGGAACCCTCCGAGCTTCCTCTAAGCTGCATGATGAGCTCTTCCATAAGATCCTGCGTTGCCCCATGAAGTTCTTTGACACGACTCCCACGGGACGGATCCTCAACCGCTTCTCCAAGGACATGGATGAAGGTGACGGTGGGACTGGAGGGTCTGAGCTGCTGTTCGGGTCCAGGGTCTAACCGAGTCCCGGTCTCCTCTGTTTCCTTCTAGTCGACACTCGTCTGCCCTTCCAAGCGGAGATGTTCATCCAGAACGTGATCCTGGTCTTCTTCTGCCTGGGCGTGATCAGCTGTGTTTTCCCGTGGTTCCTGGTGGCCGTGGGTCCTCTGGTCCTGCTCTTTGCGGTGCTCCACAGCATCTCCAGGGTCTTCATCCGGGAGCTGAAGCGGCTGGACAATGTGACAATGTCTCCCTTCATGTCCCACATCACCTCCAGCATCCACGGCCTGGCCACACTGCAGGCCTACGATCGAGGCCGCGACTTCCTGCACAGGTCTGGGTCGGACCGACCGTATGACCCACACTGACGTCAGGGATGTAGATGTGACTGTTGACTGTGCTGTTGTTTCCAGGTACCAGGTGTTGCTGGACCAGAACCAGGCCCCGTTCTACCTGTTCAGCTGTGCGATGCGGTGGCTGGCTGTGCGCCTGGACATCATCAGTGTGGCTCTGATCAGCATCACAGCTCTGATGATGGTTCTGATGCATGGAAAGATCTCCCCTGCCTACGCCGGCCTTGCTATCTCCTACGCCGTGCAGGTAACTTTAACCTTTAAGCCTTTGCAGATGTGATGTGATGGCGTTACAGGTCATCGGTGGAGTAATGTCCAACGGTCGTCCAGGTCATGAAAATGACCGACAGTTAGAGTCGAGATCGATGCTAAGCTGCTGTCAGAGAGCGCTCTGTGAAGAAAACCAGCTGCACTGTTGGCTCAGTGCTCACGGCTGATTCGACTGAAGCTGATGTGCTGAAGCACAAACCAGACTACGGAAACCTGCAGCTTTAGTGAGAGAAACATGAGAGCTCAGTATAACGTGTCAGGGAGAGTTGCACTTGGTGGAGAAAGCCTTGTTGGTGCACAGCAGTGAGATGTTGCTTGTAGTTGGTGAGCAGCTTTGCACACAGCTCAGAAGGATTTTGGCCCACTGCTTTGTACAGAAATTCTTTCAGTTTCAGATCCCCACACAGGATGTTCTAGTCCAAGACTGTACGGTACGTGGCTCCATCCATCAGCCCCGTACCAAAGAATGCTGCCACCTCCGTGTCCGACTGTAGGGATGGGCTGATCATCTGACAGCAGCACTTTCTTCCAAGGTTCTCTGAATCATTAGGATGTTGTCTGTGTGTTAGCAATGGTGTTCTTGGTGGCTGTGGAGCCAGATGCCTTCAGCTCATTAACAAGCCCTGCCTGAGTGCTTTTGGGCTGATTGAGAGTCCTGTCGGCGTGGGTTCAGAGTTCGGGTCATCACAGGGTCATGTAGCCTTCACAGAGTTCCTGCGAGTGCTAATCAGGCAGCTGGATATGTGCTGATAACACACAGACTTGTCTTTTTGACTATTTTTTTTTTTCCAACAATATCTTTATTGCGTTTCAAAATTACATACAGAAATTGGAGTGCTTCCACAGCAAAGGGAACATCCAGGGCAGCTAAATTATTGTACAACAGTCACTCGCCCTCCCTGGCAAATCAAACACTTATAAGATGTTAGAGAGCAACAGTGAAGTGGAAGTACAAACTATATGACCCGTAAATAATAACTTAGTCAAACAAAGGAAAAAAAAAAAAAAAAACACAACCCCCCCCCCCTCCCCCCCAAAAAAAAATAAAAATACATATAATAATAACAATAATAATAATAATAAGCTTCTCTATTTCCAAGGGTTGCTCAACACCAACTCGGTTACACTATTGTGCATGGTTCAAAGTTACAAACTCAAATGTATAAATCACACAGCATTAAAGATCAAGTATAAAAAACATTAATTTAGGAAACTGCAGAGGACCACCAACATTTACACCCCATCTGCCCCATCCACCATACTGCCAAGATCCATATTTCCCATATATTGCATAAAGGGACCCCAGATGTTTTGAAAAAGTGGTAGTTTCCCCTTGATAATGTAAGTAATTTTTTCCATAGGCAAAGTTGTGGACAATTCCTTAATCCAGTTAATGTATTTTGGTTTACTGGTCTTCCTCCATGAGAGTGCTATGACTCTTTTTGCCAGCAGTAAACATAGGTCCAGGGCGGTAATTACCTTTCTAGACATAAGATGTCCATCAGGATATAACCCTAAAATAAAAAGTTTAGGGTCAAGAGCTAATCGTGTACCCAATATAGTATCCAGAGCTTGTTTAATCTCTTTCCAAAACCGTTGTACTTTATTGCATTCCCAGACACAGTGAAAAAACGTCCCTTTCTCCTCACCGCACCTGAAACACAAGTCTGGGGTATCACCATTATACTTATTAAGCTTTTCTGGAGTCACGTACGTCCTCATTAGCCAATTATATTGCAATACTTTGAGACGAGTATTGGTAGTTTGTGTTTGTGCTTCAGCACATGCCTCCTCCCAGTTTTCGGAGGATAAGTCCTCCCGTAAATCTTCTCTCCAAGCATTAAGTTTTCCCAAAGAAGATTCAGGGGATCCCTCTACTAACATATTATATAATTTGGAGATTATTCCTTTTCCAAAGCAATCTCTTTTCATTTCTGTTTCCAGAGTGGAAAACGGAGGGATTGACAAACACTGATTTTGAGATGATCTAATAAAGTTTCTCACTTGTAGATATTTAAACCGATGTTTGCATGGGATATCATACTTGGAAATCAACTCCTCAAATGACATCAAAATCTCACCCTCTGATCCCGCGAGATCCCCTATTGTCTTTAAGCCTTTGTCAGCCCACTTCCTAAAACCAGGGTCTGCTCTGCCTGGAGGGAAAAATTGATTACCCCATATTGGGCTAAAGCGTGCGAAGGAGGTGGGTTCACCCAGGTATTTTTTAACCTGATACCAGACCATAATCATATTTCTGACTATAGGATTTTTTGTCTGTTTTTTCAACATTTTGACTTTCGCTGAGTATAGATACTGGGGAAGGGGAAGAGGTACTGAACTGTTTTCCATATTTGTCCAAGGCGGGGGGGATTTATCTGTAAAATAATACATCATAGTCCTCAATTGGGCTGCCCAATAGTACCAAAGTGGATTGGGACATTTGAGGCCTCCTCTGTCATACGGTAAGTACAAGAGTGATAAACGGAGCCTTGGTCGTCTATCATTCCACAAAAAACGTACAAAAATTGTCTTCAGGTGTGAAAATAAGTTAGCAGGGGGTGACAATGGGATGTTCTGGAACAGGTACAAAAGTTTGGGCATTATGTTTAATTTGAGAACATTAATTCTCGCTATAAGTGACAAGGGCAAGGGCTTCCATCTATCTAGGGATGAGGTGATTGAGTCTACCATAGGGGTGTAGTTAACTCCAACAATATCTCTCAAACATGGCACTATCTTAATCCCCAGATAAGTAAAACAGTCTACCATTTTGAATTGGAAAGGATTTCCAGCACCCTCCCTCTCTCCTGAGTTAAGTATCATTAGTGAAGATTTTTCTTTGTTCACTTTATATCCTGATATCCGTCCGAATACGTGTAGTAGATCCAGCAAGGCTGGGATAGACTCCTTCAGCATTTTCAAGAAAAGAATAACATCATCTGCAAACAAAGCAATTCTGTGTTCCTGTTGGTTTACCGATAGACCAGTTATGCTCTTATGGGACCGCACCGCAATGGCAAACGGTTCAATTGCTAAAATAAACAATAAAGGAGACAAAGGGCACCCTTGCCTACAGCCCCGTTTAATTTCAAACGGCTTAGATATAATTCCATTTGTCAGTATTTCAGCATAAGGCTCATTATATAAAAGTCTAATCCACCGACAGAAATTATCCCCACAGCCAAATCTTTTTAATATTTCAAATAGATAGGGCCACTCAACTCTATCAAAGGCCTTTTCGGCATCTAATGATAGTAGAGCAGTGTCTGGTTTTCCCTCCTGACTATGAAGAATACCCAACACTCTCCTCACATTGTGAAATCCCTGTCTGCCCGCAATAAACCCATTCTGATCACAGGTAATTAGATCAGGTAAAGATCTCTCCAGTCTTCGAGCCAAGATTTTGCAAAGTATCTTGAGATCCACATTAAGAAGACTTATTGGTCTTAGGTTACCACATTTATTGCACGGTTTACCAGGTTTGGGCAATAAAGTTATCAGGGCCCCTCTTAATGAAACCGGAAGGATTCCCTTTTCAAATGAATCCGAAAACATGTCAAAAAGAGGGGACAGCAGTTTAGTTTTAAATGCCCTATAAATTTCTGTCGGCAGCCCATCTGGGCCTGGGGCTTTACCTACTTTCAAATGGTCTATTGCTACAGATATCTCCTCCTTTGTTATAGGTGTATCAAGATCTGCGCTCATTAGTCCTGAAATGCTGGGCAACTGAAGGGTATCCAAGAAGAGATCTTGCTCTTGTCCCATGTGTGTTATGTCTGAGTTATATAACTTTTCAAAATAAACCTTAAAAGTTTCATTAATTCCTAGAGGGTCGACAATAACCTGTCCGTCACTGTTTTCAACTGAGGCAATGTTTTTCTCATTCTGTAATTGGCGGAGGCGCCAGGCTAATAATTTCCCGGGCTTTTCCCCTTGATCATAGAGTGTCTGTTTAAGACGTAAAAGATGTGAGGCTGCCTTAGAAGCAGAAAGTTCATTATACTGTGTTCTTAGTAACAGAAGCTTTTGATGGACTCTTGGACAAAAACTTTGAAAATATTCTCCCTCAAGCACCTCAATCTCTGCCTCCAACTTTTTTGTTTTCTGATAAGTTTGCTTTGCTCTATAACTTGTGAAGCTAATAATCTGACCCCTTATGTAGGCCTTAAAAGCTTCCCATCTTGAGCAGGGTGATGTTTCATCCCTATTAGTATCAAAAAAAATGTTTATTTGGTTATCTATGAAAGATGTAAATTCTGAGTCCAGGAGCCACTTTTGTTTAAATCTCCACCTAGGGGGATCTCTCTTCAGTCTCAGATCTTCATATATTAACGAGTTTGGTGAGTGGTCAGATATTAAAATATTATCATAGTGACAGTCCTTTATTTTATAGCTCAAATTGGTAGAAACTAAAAAGTAATCAATACGCGAGTATGATTTATGTGTATGTGAATAGCAGGAGTATTTTAAGACCTTAGGGTTCATATCCCTCCAAATATCCCTCAGATCAAGTTCCTTCATAAAATGTTGAATAGTTTGCCTACTTTTAGGATGAGAGAGATCAGTACCCGAGCTCCTATCCAACTCTGGGTTCAACGTACAATTAAAATCCCCTGCCATAATGAGGCTACCAGACAGACATGATACTGTAAGAAAAAGATTATGAAAAAACTTTGGGTCGTCAATGTTCGGAGCGTAGATATTTATCAGGATTATTTTTTCCGTAATAAGAGTGCCCTGTAAAATAACATATCTCCCAGCCTTGTCTTTAATAACCTTTGTCACCTGAAATGGTATAGATTTGCGGATCAAGATCATAACACCTCTTGCCTGAGAAGTGAAGGGCGCAGAATATATACTGCCTTGCCACCTCCTCCTAATCTTCGCCTCTTGACTAGACAACAGGTGCGTTTCCTGCAGCAGCATGATATCAGAGTGCATAGAGTTCAGTCTAGACATTACCTGTTTTACCTTATCCAGTTTTTGTAGCCCTCTGCAGTTCCAAGAAGAAATTTTAATTCTTATCCCACCAGACATAACATATAACACTGAATGAGCTTCCCAACACATTTGAGATATTAAAGGACAGAGAAACAAATAATACCTGAATGTCAAAAACCACATCCATAGCAATGAATACTGAATATGCCCCTTTAACTTGAACTTGGGCACCCATTTCCCTCCCCCTATACATATTGGCACCTGTCTAACAGCTAAAGGTTGTTCCACCCAAAAGCGAGGATGAACCGACTGTGCCTGAACACTTTCCCCTTGCCCCACCCCGCTATGCGACCAAAAAAAAAAACTCGTTGTTGAATACGATAAGGAAATCAGGGTACTAACAGTGGCTGTAAGCCTCCGGACCAGTAAACAAATAAGTATAACAAACTGGTCTTTCTCTCTCTCCCTCTCACTTCTTTCTAAACTTAAAGCTCAGTAATCATCCCTCCATGCCAGCACACTGTAGTATGACCATGATTACATCATCTCACCCCGGTTCACTTTCCGACCTCAGAGCCTTCACAAAGTTCTCCGCTTCACCTGGCAGGTTAAAGATGCGGGACTGTCCATTATGTGTCACTATCAGTCGCGCAGGAGGAATCATGCCGTACCGGATACCCATGGAGCGAAGCTGTTGTCTCACGGCGTCAAACTCTTTCTGTCTTTTGTGTACTCCAGTCGCTAAGTCCTCATAGAATCTCACCGGGCGGTTCTTGAAAAGAATCTGTCCCTTTGTCCTGGCAGCTCTTATCACGATCATTTTATCCTTGTAGTTTAGAAACTTCATGATCATAGTCCTTGGTGCAGCGGTATTTGACATATTCTTCTGGCCGACCCGATGTGCTCTCTCCAGCGTCAGAGCGGTTCGTAGCGGCGCCAAGTTCAGAGCCTCTGGTAGCCAGTTTTCCAAGAAAGCGCACGCATCTTCTCCTTCTGCGTCCTCGGGCAGGTTAACAAGTCTCAAGTTAGATCGTCGCGATCTGGTCTCCAGACCAGACTTGTCTTTTAATGGTCTTCTGTGGTGCTGTAGCTCTGTGGTGCAGCTAACATTGGTAACTGCTGCGAGGCTCCATGACCGCCACTGCTGTAAACACACCCTCCACTGCAGTGAACGGAGCCATTCTTCTATTCCACGGCTCTCAGCTGATCCACCTTCCTCAGGATCATCCTCATCCTATGAGACGAGACCTCCATGGAGCGCTCGCTCTCTCTCTCTACAGCAGGCATGTCCAAAGTCCGGCCCGCGGGCCAATTGCGGCCCGCGGTCCAGTTTTAATTGGCCCGCAAGTAATTTTATAAATTGAATAGAATATGGCCCGCACTCCAACTTTTGCTTGAGTGTATTGCACTTCTTAGTTTTAACACCAGGGGGAGCTGCTGTTGATCAAGGCAGTTGTTCCACCAAAAAGGACAATCACAGAAGAAATTTACTCTCAAGTTACTAAACATGGCAGAACCAAAGAAGCGAAAGATAAAAAGTGAATGCAGAAAATTTCAGACAAGGTGGGAGAGTGAATATTTCTTCAAAGAATTCATGGGGAAGTGTATCTGTTTGATCTGCGCTGAAACTGTGGCAGTTATGAAAGAGTATAATTTACGACGTCATTATGAAACCAAACATCAGGCCTATGCATCCTACACTGGTGCTGAGCGAGAGCAGAAATTAAAGCAAATGCTAGCTCTCCTGCGGGGTCAGCAACAGTATTTTTTTTTCGTGCTCAAATTGTCCAGGAAAGGGCTCCAATAGCAGCTATGAGGTCGCCCAACTCATCGCAAGACACGGCAAGCCTTTTTCAGATGGAGACCTCATAAAACACTGCCTCGTTAAAGTCACCGAAATAATGCGCCCGGAAAAAGTGCAGGACTTCAACAACGTCAGACTCGTCAGCCACCATTAAACTGCAACTGTGTGATAAAGCTGTGCTTTTGATTTTTACTCCATCGCATGTGATGAGAGCACCGATGCCACAGACGCCGCACAGCTGCTAATTTCTTTGCGGGGAGTGGACGAGAGCACGAGCACTTTAGGTGAGTAAAAATATCTTCCACAGTACCCGTGTGTTAATGTGCAGGTACACATGCTTCAAATATCAATAATGCGCATCAATTCTGTCACTACCCTGCTTTTGCGCACCGCTTTCTTATATGCGTTTTTCTTGTTAACACACAGAGTAAACACCGCTGTGCACAGCGCACGCACACGCAAAGTCAGCTGATCTCATCTGATGCAGATTTGCTCCTTGGTCAAGTGACATTTGTCCGGATTTTTGCCACGATCAGCACCGCAGCTGGATGGCCCGATTTACATACCCAGCGCAGCTGATACTCACCAGAATAATTGACTAAAATTATATGCACTCCTGTTATTAAGTCCAGTTCAGTCTGTTAATGTTGATAACCGTTTCAAACGAACGTTAATAGGTGTGTTGCTAAGCCTAATAACGTAAATAACAAACTTGAAATGTACCCGTCCCATTTTCCCCTTTATTGTTTTTTCTCTGTGCTGTAAATATTCCCTCTAAGAAGAAATCTGCTGCTGTTCTGAGAATGAGCTACCAAAGCTTTTTCTGAATAAATCAATAAAGATCCATTTATGGAAAACTGTGATGAAGGCAGTTTTGTCTTTAATTATATTCAACAATATAACACATTTGACCACTTTTAAATGATTTTTAATACACTACAGTTAAGGTTATATACCTAATTTCTAGTAAGTGGCCCAGCCCCTCCTATATTTTTATGTATGTGGCCCTCAGCGAAAAAAGTTTGGACACCCCTGCTCTACAGTTATAATGACCTGCAGCAGTGTGCAGAGTGAGCTACTCTGCTCCCATTGGCTGCTTCATTGGCTGATTTAGAGCTAAAGACAGCTAACAGCAGCCCGTGTGTGACATTAACATTAATACTTGGTTGATTGCAGGACCTTTAAGGTAACCGGGTATTTTTGACCTCGCTGCTCACGGACAGTCAATCCAACACAGGTTTCTTCCTCCCCGCTGTCACCAGGTGCTCCTCGCTGAGGATGGCAGTGTGATGCTCTGTGAGATGTTGCTGTTGTGAAACCGTGCTGTGTTTGAAATGAAGTAACACTGAGTGGAGGATCATGTGTCAGTTAACAGGTCTGTTCCAGTTCACGGTGCGCCTGGCCTCTGAGACCGAAGCTCGCTTCACCTCCGTTGAACGAATCCATCACTACATCCAGGTATCGTTGCCCCTCGCTCTGCCGCTCACACCCAAGCCCCTCGCTGGGCCTACACTCGGTCAAGTTCTGCTCAGTTTTGGTCGTATTAAAATTCCTCCAAATTAAAAGCACTCGCAGTTTTTTTAACACGATCTGAAATGAAGCTGCTGGACCAACGATACCTCTAACCTGGATCTCCTACCTTTGTCGGATTCTGGTTCTGATGTGCCGTCTGTGTCTCAGTCCCTGTCCCAGGAGGCGCCGGCCCGGGTCAAAGGTCGAGCCCCGCCGCCCAACTGGCCGCAGGAAGGGAAGCTGGTGATGAAGGAGGTGGAGATGAGGTACCAGGAGAACCTCCCTCTGGTCCTCAACAAGATCTCCTGCACCATCCGACCCAAGGAGAAGGTCGGGATCATTGGCAGAACCGGATCAGGTCGGACCCGAGACAGTGTGTGTTTGTGTGTGTGAGAGTGTGCGTGTTTGTGTCTGTGTGTGTGTGTGTGTGTGTAGTTCCGCTCCCTGCCTGTAGAGGGCGGTGTGCTGATGCTTGCCGTGTTTCTGCAGGTAAGTCGTCTCTGGGCGTGGCCTTGTTCCGGCTGGTGGAGTGCTCTGGTGGCTCCATCTTGATCGACGGCGTGGACATCAGTGACATCGGGTTGGCCGACCTTCGTAGCAAACTGTCCATCATCCCTCAGGACCCGGTGCTGTTCAGTGGCACCGTCAGGTAGGAGCACCTGAGAGCACCTGAGGCGCTTCGCGCCCATGAGGAGGTGTCACACTCAGACTATGTGTGTGTTTCAGGTCCAACCTGGACCCGTTTAACCAGTACAGTGAGGAGAAGATCTGGGACGCCCTGGAGAGGAGTCACATGAAGGAGTGTGTGAGTGTCACGGTGCTTCCTGTTTACCACACGCCATTCTTCTTCTTCAGCAACAAGTGTTCGTAACGCTGACATCACTGACCGTCATGTGCTCCTCAGGTGTCCCAGCTGCCCCTGAAGCTGGAGTCAGAGGTGGTGGAGAACGGAGAAAACTTCTCGGTGGGGGAACGTCAGCTGCTGTGCGTGGCCCGAGCGCTGCTGAGACGGTGCAAGGTGAGAACCTTAGAGGTCAGAGTGGCTCCGCCCCTGGCTAGGGATGGGTACCGGTGTCCGGTGCCATTATGGCACCGGTGTCTGACATAAACAGTAGTAACCAGACCGAAAAGCAGCGCACATTTCGGTGCTTTATTTTCCTGAGATGTCATACACTTTGGATTCTAGCCAATCATTTTACCTTTCCAAGGATAGTAGGCGGGGCCAGGTACGTACGTTCTTTTAGAGCAAGGTGAGCTAGCAAACACCGTCGTAGTTACATGCGGCTGTCTTCTTGTTTGATGGCAGATACTCCCTTCACCCTGGCCAAAAAGGCTCAAGTGACCAAAGAAAAAGTGGGAAACAGCTAAACATGAGAGGTTTTTGGACAAAGTTTGTTTTTTTCCATTGTTTAAGCACTGCTTCCAGCCAAGAGTGAGACCATAGCTGTATCCCAAAACGTCGGCTGCATCCTTCGGAGGACCCGGCCTTCGCGGTCTACGTGGGCCGGGTCCTTCGAAGACTGAGAAGGCCGGAAGTGCGAGGCTGTGAAATGGGACGGTCTAGCCTTCAGATCTGCGTCACCGCTGTGTGGGTGGAGTTTAATAAACTCGGCCGTCTGCTCCTTGCTATCTAAAATATAACAGGACACTGGCGTAAATTCTCGACCGTCTCACACGTCTGTTTAATCAGTTTTCTGTTTAACGTTTATTCAGCTGTGTGAAAATCCCGGAGGAACCAACCCGATGGATTAATAAAGTTTTATTTAATCTAATAATCTAATAACTTTGATCTCAGCCAAACCGATTTACTCCGGAACAAATAAAACACCGAAAAAAGCCAAACAATTACATTTTTAAGTTATCCGAGTGACTAATGTTTAACCTGAGTAGCGAAAGAGCGGGGGTCTGAAAACGATGAAGCCGGGAGTCCGCTGCTCTCGCCGGCTGGAGTGACCATTGAACCCCCCGGCTTGCTATCGAACGGGTGGGTAACAGACGTCTCCGAAAACCTCGGCGCACTTTTGCAAATATGTGATGTTTTGATAAACCGAGCAGATATTTGTAATTTACACAGCTACTTTCTCGCCTGAAAATATGTTAAAAGTTTATTTTGTGACCCAGAAAGATTAATAAGACTAATTTTAAAACTTAGTAGCTGCCGCCATTGTTGGCAGCTGAAATTTGGCTGGGCCGCGCTATGAATTCTGGGATATGGTGGGCCACGAAGGACACACCCAACCCATCCTTCAAATTCGGGGAAATGAAGGACGCATTTGTCGGCCGCATTTGAAGGAGTCGACGAATTGGGACAGCCTTCGTCGCCTGGCTGTGACGTAATCGGCCTTCAAATGCGGCCTCCGGAGGATGCAGCCGACGTTTTGGGACACAGCTCATATATGCCCTACAGCTGCAGAAAAGGCTAACATTGTTATCGTTTTACAAAAAAAAGCTAAACATGAGAGGTTTTTGGACAAAGTGTGTGTTCTTCATTCTTCATTCGGTTCGAGCACCGTTTAAGCACCGGAACCGTTTCAAAAGTACCGGTTTGGTACTGGTATCGGATAAAACCTAAACGATACCCATCCCTACCCCTGGCCTGTCCTCTGTCTCTGACCGGTTCGTTCTTCTCTCAGGTACTGATCCTGGACGAGGCGACTGCAGCCATGGACGCCGAGACAGACGCTCTGATCCAGGAGACCATCAGGAGCTCGTTCCACCACTGCACCACCCTGACCATCGCTCACCGCCTCCACACTGTCCTGGCCTCCGACCGCATCATGGTGCTCAACCAGGGGCAGGTACGGCCAATAGGTGTTCAGCTGGTTGTTAGTGAGCAGATCAGCGAAAACAGGTTAAGGCTTCAGTCACACGTTAGTTTGAAGGTTAGCTCCGCTAACACTCTACCTGCTCTGCCTCCTTGTCTCTGATTGGTCCAGGTGGTGGAGTTCGACGAGCCGTCCAAACTGCTGGCCAATGAGAACTCACGGCTGTGTTCGATGCTGGCCGCCGTGGAAAACAAGATCTCGGTGCGAGGATGAGGACAAAGAAGCTGCTGTACTGTAACTGACCTCAGGGTGGCGCTCGCGGGCATCGCTCTGACTTACTGTTGCTTTTTTGCGACATTCTTCTCTCGAATCATGTGACCGTCGTTTTTATGACCTGATGTGAAGCAGGTCTGTGCTCACTGAAGTGCTTTAAACATCTGTCACATGTTGTCTGGTGGGTGGGGCTAAAGGACGCTGTACTTTAATCTCTGTTGTTTTTATCGATGTTGTTTCGCCTCGACTGCGGTTTCCTTTGATCCAGAAGCTGATCAGCTATTTATGAATTTGTTCAGAATGTAAAGAGGACTGTTTTTATTCTAACCTGACACACGTGAGCTTCTCTACATTTTTATAGTCTCTTTTTTGCACGTTTGTGTAGATTTGATTTTTAGTTCGTAAAGTGAAGCCTGTGCTGCCCTCTAGAGGAGAAGCACAGTAAGTACATATTAGTCCGGTTGGACTGTTAATGACTCTGTAACTTGTTTGATATCAGTGAAAAATGCAGCTTTTAATCTCAGAGCGCGGCCGCTTTGTGTTTGCGTAGCGGCTGTGCTCAGGCTTCGTGTTGGTGGCTCTGTGATCAGACATCATGATATTTACTGCAGAACACGCAGGAAGTGCCCATGCACATGAAAACAGTGATTTATTAAGCCTGATGTTTCTGTTTCCTCCGTTTATGGAGTTTCTTTTTCTCTTAAACGTCTTTATTTAATGTGAAAATTAGAAAACGATGCTGACTCCAGCGTGCGGGGCTCGAGCTCGGGCTGTGCACATGTCAGCGTGTCTCTGTAGCTGTTCCTATAAATAAACTACTGACTTTAACTCCACCTGTCCTCCTTACTTCCTGTCATGTGGTCACTGCTCGATGTTCACGTTTGAAGTTTCTAACGAGTTCAAGCTCCTCTGAAAACTTACATCACAGGTTTTTCTACTCTTGGATCTGGATGATGTCACAGAGAGGCTCCACCCACCTGCAGTACGACAGACCTTCTGTTTTTGAGAAGCAGCCAATCAGAGGAACATTGTCTTCAAGGGGGCGGAGCTGAATCAGCTTCTTTTAAACTACAGATGAAACGAAGGGCTGTACTGGCCACTTTCTTAGGTATGGCACTTGTAGCTCCTTTTGCTTTCAGAGCTGGTTTCATTCTCCATGGCTCACAGTCTGAGGATGTTTAAAGACACGTTATCTGCCCGTCGTGGTCAGACAATACAAGATCTATTACAGCTCTAAAACTCAGGCCAGACACGAGATTATCAAAATAAAACAGGAAGTTACTGACTAAACGTGGAGAAAGGACTGTGACACAGAAGCATACAGACTACAAAAATAAGACGAGACTCACAAAATATAGCAGACACATAAATAATGGGAATCAACAACATACTGAGAAATCAAGAATACACTGAAACCTCACATCAAACACTCAAAGCGTCATCGAGTTTCACCCGAGCATCATCTTTCATGAACCCCAGATGTCAGCCTAATGTGTACCTTAATCAAGCCAGGTAATAACAACGTGCCAGAACATGCGAAAGTAACATGACGAAACTCTGTTCAGACAGTGAATGGACTTATATAGCACTTCTCTACTCTCTCAGATTATTGCAAGTGCTCTATACAACATGCCACATTTTCTCTAAACTGAGGGCTTCCTAACTACATCCATACTCTTGACCTGCTGACTGAAGGATCACACAGGAATCGAACCACTAACCTTCCGATCAGTAGGTGACCTGCTCTACCTCCTGAGCTACAGACACCCAGTGGTAAATATGAGTAAACCCTCCCTAGGTTTTGGATAAAGTGCACACTCACAAACCTGTCAAACCTGCATTTGAAACATTGGCTACCATAGCTGTATAGTATTGCAACATGGCATTTGGGTCTTCTAACTAAAATAGGAAAACAGGAACATAAATAGTGCCTCATTGCCAGACCTGGCCCACATCTGGCTGACATACTCCCTGCCATGACACCAGTCAGTCAGAAGTGCCAGCTTGATGCCGGATCCGGGCCAGACCAGTTTTCCATGAGCCTGGGCCACATAAACCAAACCACAATCGAGCCAGATGTGGCATGACATCACATAGACAGTGTCATCTATGCCAGGCCTGGCCCATATCTGAATGACATACCACTTATCATGCCAGAAGTCAGCCAGCAGTGCCGGCTTGACACCAGATCCGGGCCAGACCAGTCTGCTATGTGGGTGAAGACGTGGTTAACAATAAATAGCAGAGCAGTCTGCCTCGAGCTGGGTTCATGAGCTCAGCTGACACTTTCAGTTCAGGAAAAGTGCCACAGTCAGAGAGATGAAGGAAGAAGAGCGTACAGCACAGAGGGAGAGGAGGTGTTGATTGGGTCGGCAGAGAGCTCGAGAGGATAGAGGTGGGCGTATCGATCCAAATATGGATGGTATCAATACCAACACTAGTATCGGTATCAATACTTTGCTTTTATCCATCAAGTTCTGTATGCAGCCCGCTGAACTGTGTTCATTCTTCCTTTGGAAAACATAAACGTCCCCAGCTTCGTGTGCGTTACAGACAGGAAAAAATCCAAAAACCTGGTTTGAAAACACACGAACACCTGAAAGGTGTCTTTCATTGTGTTAACTAATTATTGTGGAAAGTAAAAATCGCAGGGACAGTGGTGAGAACTGATCTAATAAGTCACGGCACACGACTCTCCTCCAATCAGCTGCCTGAGTAACTTTGGATCCACACCAATATATTTGTAGTGTGACACAGAAATACTGTGGATGTTTGAGATGTCCATGTTAAATGACAGAAAGGTATACGTGTTCAAATAGCATCAGCCAACACACAACGGCAGGTTTTTTATGGTAATCCTTCATAAATGAACAATAAGCACACTGATGTCCTGTAATGATTATGGAGCTGTAACTTCAGATACAACAACACATGAAGTTTTGGTACAAAGTGTGGGATCAGGATGGTTGGCACCACCCTGAATTTTACTGGTATCGGATCAGAAGGTACATCAGTGGGATCGCACACGAGTAGTGTGAATGAACAGATAACTGTGTGTGTGGGATCTCATCTGGCGAACGGTGGACCGACGAGCGGGAAAGAAAAGAGACCGGACTTCTGAAGATGTTTCATCTGAGAAGCTTCTTCAGCTCTAACACCAAATGGTGGAGAGCCCCAGAGAGGGTCGCTGACCCACTATTGATCATCTACCTCATCACATGACCCAAGGTGTGAGTGGGTGTTAAGATGACCGGATTATAGATGGCAGACAGTTGGTGTGGTGCTTCTTTCACTCCTCATTCAAACCATCTGTCTTCCCTGTCCAACATGTGGATACTGACATCCTCAAAGACTGACCTTTGACCTTTAGATGCAGATGAACAGCTGAGTCCTGTCGAGGTGGCTGTTTGGTGTCTCCAGTGTGTCTGAGTGTGTGGCTGGGTCTGAAGGACACTGAGACGTCGTGGTGGGGAAGACTCCTGAGTCTGCCTTCCACAGGGTGGAGGTACTGCTCTGTGTGTGGGAGCTTCAATGTGAAGCTTTCCATTCTCCTCAGTGTGCACAGAACACTCCAGAAAACCATGATCCTTCCACTGAGCTGATGTGATGGCTGGGTAAATGGATGAATAGACCTATATGTTGACAGGTGGATGAATGGTTGAATCGATGGACCCTCTGTGGAGGTCGTCAAGAGCACCAGATTCCTTGGTGTCCATCTGGTGGAGAACCTCTCCTGGTCCCTCAACACCAGCTCTATAACTAAGAAGGCCCAGCAGCGTCTCTACTTCCTGAGGAAGCTGAGGAAAGCCCATCTCCCTCCATCCATTCTCACCACCTTCTACAGAGGGACTATCGAGAGCGTCCTGAGCAGCTGCATCACTGTCAGGATGGTAACTGCACCGTATCGGATCACAGTACCCTAGAACTGACAGTGAGAGCAGCTGAGAGGATCATCGGAGCCTCTCTTCCCTCCATCACAGACACCTATCACACCTGCTGCATCCATGGAAAGAGATACCGGAGCATCCAGACCCTCACTGGCAGACTGAGAAACAGGTTCTTCCCCCAGACCGTCAGACTCCAGAACACACACACACACACACACACACACACACACACACACACACACACACACACAGAGCCACTGTTATTGTTGCACTTTTCTTTTGCACTGTTTTTGTTTTGTTTGTTGCAGTTTTTGCACACTTTGCACGAATCAATAGACTGATACGTTAATGGGTGGATGAACAGGTAAATGGATGGAGCCGCCCTCCAACTCCGTGTGCCCGCCTCCACAGCGCCCCTCATCGGCCTGCAGAAACTTTTTTCCCCGCTGTTGTTACTTCCTGTTTAGTCCGGAGCGGAGCCTCGACTGTCCCCCGGGTCTTCGCCGGTGTCCTCTACCTCTTTGTGTCCGTGTGTGGCCGCTCGGTCTCGGACTCACAGCTCACCTCCAGCCCTCGTCGAGCCTCTGGGAGGACGCGGGTTCGGTGTCCGGGACTGCGGGCAGGGAGCCGGGCTGAGCTCTCCCGGGGAGCCGGTGTCCGCCTGGTTCTTCCGCCGTGCGGTCCTGATGGATTTTACTTAAATGTGTCCCCGTGAAGCAGCAACAGTGCGCCGTGCTAATGCGCTGATTAGCCGGCTCTGCTAACCAGGTCAGTTAAACGCGCTGACCTTAAGGTGCTGTTTTCACTCACTTCGAGCTAAAGCTGCTAACTTCCAGCGCTGCTAGCCGCCACTGAAAGTCCCGAAAACTGCGCTTTAAACTGGGCTTTGAGAGTCTCCCGGGTGTCGGAGCTCTTTCGGGTCTGTGACTTTATTGAAATTGTTGTTTTAAATTAAGTTTAACTTCGGTTTAACACGCAGGGCTGTTAAACACTGGCTGTGAGTGTTTGCTAAGTTTGATTGAATGTTGTCTAAATGGACAAAGAGTCAAAGTTTACCGGTCAAATAGTTCCTTAAATCTAAGAGAAGCAGGCAGAAGGTCAGCCCACGCTCAGCGGAGCCTTTATTCTGCTTTATTTTCAGTCTTCAGCGGACTGACTCTTAAATTCGATATTTGGTTATTGAAGTTTTGAATGGGGTGGACCTGGCTGACCAGTAAAGCTGGGTTTAGATGTGGATTAAAAGTTTTCACTTGGTCCTAAACTGTTTAAAAAAATGTTCAAATGATTTAAAAATACAAAATTCTGGGTTTATCGAGGATCCAGGGACACACAGGATGAGTTTTCACCGGGGGCTTAATGTCTTGTTAGGCGTAAAATTAGACGTTTCTTTAACGAGGTTTTGAATGGAGTTGAAAGGCCGAGCCTCTGGTTGGGTTAAAGTTACTTATTTGGGCTAAACTGGGCTACGCATCAAGTCCTGAGTTAAACTGGGTTAGTACCTGAGTTGTGTACTGGGTTCAAGGGTGGGTGTCAGTTTATATGGTTTGAATTGGACTAAAACTGTGAGTTGAAGGTAGTTTTGGGGATTCTGTGTTAAACTGGGGTCCTGTTGGGATCTGTACTGGGTGCACTGGAGCATTGAGGCAGGCCTGGTGTGTTTCTGCTCTGTGTTCCTGACCCTCACAGGTGTGTTCTTGTTCGTGTCTCATGCAGTTGGTTCCGGTCTAAGTGGGTTTGGTCTCAGCTTTAGCTCACCATGGCAGAGCTCCACCAGGCGCCCACCTCACTGTGCTGCTGCCGTAAATCCCTGCCGGACTCCGGGGGCCGGTGCTCCGGGGACTCGGGCCGGCCCTCTGCGGGCCCGGGTCCGGAATTCCAACGCTGCCCCCTGGTGGACGTGGCGTCCGCATCGAACTTCAGGAGCTTCCAGCTGCGTCACTTCCACCTGGACCTGCGGCTGAACTTTGCAGTGAAGGAGATGAGCGGCTGGCTGGTTCTGGACCTGGTTCCAGTCCAGCCGGGGGTCTGCTCCCTGATCCTGGACTCCCACCCTTCTTTATTGATCCACTCCATAGACTGTAAGGTCCCGGGGCCCGGCAGCAGGAGCCCGTGTCCCTCACCTACCGTGTGGACCCATTCACCGACTACGGCTCGTCACTCAGCATCAGCCTGCCAACCGCGGCAGTGAAACCAGGCCGGGCGGTCCAGATCACGGTCCGCTACACCACCACGGATGGGCCGGCTGTAAGGAGACGACACTGTGTCTGTACAGCGTGAGCACGTTGAAGGTGACCGCAGCGTGACCCGTGTGTGTGTCTGTGTGTGTGTCTGCAGATCTGGTGGCTGGACTCGGAGCTCACCTGCGGTCAGGTTCGTCCTCTGGTCTTCACTCAGGGTCACTCGGTGTGTAACCGCTCCTTCTTCCCCTGCTTCGACACGCCGGCTGTCAAGAGCACGTACACTGCCACGGTTCGGGTGAGTCACACGGAGCCCAGGTAACATCAGCGCGGTGACAGAATGCGTTTCCTTAAACACCTGCAGTCACGCCGTTTCTGCTTCTCCTCCTCGGCAGGTCCCGGAGGGCGTGACGGTCCTCATGAGCGCGTCTCGGAGTTCGTACTCCAAACAGGACCGCGTCTTCCAGTTCTCCATGGAGTTTCCCATCCCCTCCTACCTGGTGGCGCTGGTGGCCGGCGAGCTGCAGCACGTAGACGTCGGGCCAAGGTCGCTCCGCGTAAAATAACGTTTTCATTTTCATTATTTATCAAAATAAGTCCAAATATTTTTTTGCAAAATAAATTTCAGTGTAAAATATTTTGATGTTTTTGACGATGAGTAAGTTTGAAACATGTTACATCAGTTTGTTTGGATAAAAGCAAAAATTTAAAAAATGATTTTAGTCAAACAAACAGATCATTTTTGATATTTCTGATGTTAAATCAGGGGTGGAGCACTCCAGGCCTCGGTGTCCTGCAGGGGTCACCTTGGGTCAGCACACCTGAGTCACATGATGAGCTCATCACCAGGTTTCTGGGGAATGTTTTCATTTAGCTGTTTAAATCAGCTGTTGCGTCTAAAACCTGCAGCACACCGAGGCTCGAATTATTAAAACACTGTAAATGAGTGAAAAGCATCTAAGAAATATATGAAAGATAAATGTGAGATAAAGGATCCTGAAACATTCGTCAAAGATGATAATAAAATATTTACATCTGTGCAAAAACACATTTTGACCTTTGGCCAATCTTTTTTCAGGAGTCGTGTGTGGGCGGAGCCTTGCCTGTTGTCCTGCGCGGTGAAGAAGCTAGGGGGCAGCGTGGAGCGCTGGCTGGGCGTCGCCGAGGACCTGTTTGGACCTTACCTGTGGGGCAGGTGAGCCTCTAAGTTTCTGACCAAACTTTCTTTAAAACATCCGCAGCGACGCTGACATGGCTCGTCCTCAGGTGCGACATCGTCTTCCTCCCTCCCTCCTTCCCATCGTCGCCATGGAGAACCCCTGCCTCACCTTCATCATCGCCTCCATCCTGGAGAGCAGCGAGTTCCTGCTGATCGACGTCATCCACGAGATCGCCCACGGCTGGTTCGGCAACGCCGTCACCAACGCCACCTGGGAGGAGATGTGGCTGAGCGAAGGCCTGGCGACATACGCCCAGCGGAGGATCACCACGGAGGCCTACGGTAACGCTGCGTTCACTGTTTCAGATTTTATGTTTTTGTTGGCGAGCTTTCAAAACATTTTCAGTGTTTAGATGTTTGAACCTGAAGTCACGAACAGCTGATTATTGATTTTTAAAGTAAAGACAAGTTCAGCCTCAGTCCACATACTTTTGGTCACCTCGCGTTACCTGTCACCCCCAGGTGAGCCGTTCACCTGCCTGGAGACTGCTGTACGATTGGACGCCCTCCACAGACAGCTGCGTCTCCTCGGAGACAACAACCCAGTGAGCAGGCTGCAGGTCAAGTTTGAGTCAGGTGACCTCCCCACCCACACACACACACAGATGGAGGTGTGGTGTTCACTCGCACAGGTGAGATGACATCACTGTTACCTGTTCCAGGTGTGAACCCCAGCACGCTGATGAACCTGTTCACCTACGAGAAAGGTTTCTGCTTCGTGTCGTATCTGTCAGAGATCAGCGGGGACGTGAGACGCTTCGACTGTTTCCTCAGGGTCAGCGCGCGCGCGCGCGCACACACACACACACACACACACACACACACACACACACACACACACACACACACTGGAGTCATACATGTGTCACGTGTGTTCCAGCAGTGACTGTGACAGTTTGTTTGTGGACAGCAGCTGAGTTGCTTTCACAGTCAGTGTCCACATACTTCTGCTCCACATTTCCATGGATTTACATTTCACCAGGATGTTTTACATGAGTGCTGCTCAGAGTCATGTGACCAGTGTTTGCCTCGTGTGTGTGTGTGTGGTGTGTGTGGTGTGTGTGTGTGTGTGTGTGTGTGTGGGTCACAGGATTACATCTCAGAGTTTAAGTTTAAAAGCGTGGTGGCTCAGGACCTCATAGACTACTTCCTGTCTTATTTCCCGGAGCTGAAGGACACCGCCGTCGCTCAGAGAGAAGGTCAGGAGACACTTTCAGCTCACCTGTGTGTCAGCAGCCTCCTAGTCTCCTCTGTGACATCACTTCCTGTGTGTGCGCTTGCCCTCAGGTCTAGAGTTCGAGCGTTGGCTGAGCGGCTGCGGCCCGCCTCCCTATGAGCCGGACCTGTCAGCGGGTGGCGCTCTTATTGGGCCCGTCCAGGATCTGTGCGACCTGTGGAGGAACACCGACCCCCCTGACCTGGAGGCGCTCGCGACCTTTGACCTCTCAACCTGGAGTACCTTTCAGATCGTCCTTTTCCTGGACCGCATGCTGGACCATTCGCCGCTGCCGCACAGTACGTTGCCATAGCAACACTGCAACACATCATTCAGAGCTTGCAATACTCTGCTAGAGTGCAAAGTACTCGAGTATTTGTACTCTGCAGCATGAAAGGGATTATGTGACTTCCTGTTTGCTGCAAGTGGTTGTGATTGGTGACGAGGTTGCGGGCCGTTTCTCAGTACTCAAGTACGTGAGTACGTACTGGCTCCCGTTCACACGGGAGTTCGGACTTCCCGAGGACGCAGCGCGATCGTTCTGTTATTGGAACAGCAGTGTAGGTGATGACATCGCAACTCCACCCCCTCTTAATTTAACCGTTACACATGATGTACGCAGATTTATTTCAGCACTTTGACAGATCATCTGTTTCATACAGTGAAGCACAATCACTGCGAGACACAGGCTTCATGTCTCCTAATCAACAAAGTACACGTGCAAAACAAACGTGAGACGTTAGAACGCTTTTATTTTAGTAAACACTCAGTACTCACAACAGACAGCTGGGGTTTGGAAGAGTCTGGAACAAATCGGATCGTTGTTGGAGCAGCGTTGAGGGTCTCCACGCTAGGGCTGCACGATTTTGCATAAAATGAGAATCACGATTTTTTTTGCTTAGAATTGAGATCACGATTCTCTCACGATTTTCTTTTCCAGTATAAATATTTATTGCACTTATTAACTGCACATCAACTTCGTAACAGTTGAGACTGAACATAAAAACAACAAATGTCTCACATTTTGTCGTTTCCTCGACACTGCGTGTATAGAGCAGGTAGTGCAACATTTGAAAAATAGTTGCGGGACGGCACTGTGTAGTGTTTGTCTAGGGTGTTGATCATTTTCCTAAATCCCTCGTTTTGCACAGTGTTGATGGGAGCCATGTCTTTAGCCAGGTGATAAGTGATAGCCTCCGTAATTTCTTTGTGCCTGCGGGAGTTCGACGGCTATGGGGAAGCGCTGTATAAGGTTCCTGTTATTGATGTTTGGGTGGTTGACCGGGACGGATTTTCTCCTGTCACTTTCTTGGCCTTTACAGCTTCGTCATCTCTCACGTGCTCTCCGTTGTTGGTTTTTTTTTTTTTTTTAAATAAACTTTATTTGTCACATTTTAGACATACAGTTAGGAAAACAGAGATCACATAACAGATGACATTGTAGTATTACAATGAGGAGCGCTCTCCGTTGTTTTTTCCCTGCCAGCTGGCTTCTGTATCACGTGGTATAAGGCTCCGCCCTTGTCATTTGTTGAGCAGGAAGAGTGAGCGCTTGTTTTCATGCAGATTATGTCCCGGATCAAAATGCGGTACAATCGTCATCTTTTTTTTTTTTTTTTTTTTTTCTTTTTAAATCGTTGTCATTTGGAAATGAGAACGCACATAAGTATGAATTGAGATCGCGATTTTCTAACGATTAATTGTGCAGCCCTACTCCACGCATCAGCACGCTGTTTCTGCTCCCGGTGAAACTGTTTCCTCCTGAATTTAAATATTTTAATGTTAGATTTGATACTTTGAATGAGAACAGTACTGCGACTGGTGACGGATCACAAGTACACATATTGAGAAACGGCCTTGAAGTTCCTCACCGTGCAGAACACAGGAAGTGATGTGACAGGTGGCCACTGGAGGTTCAGTGATGTAATGATGATGTCACTGCACAGGTGTGATGGCGAGCCTGTCAGACTCGTACTCGTCGCTGTTCGACGGGCTGAACGCCGAGGTGCAGATCCGCTGGCTGCAGATGGTGGTGAGGAACAGCTTCTACCCCGACCTGCCGCGAGTGCGAGCCTTCCTGCACAAACACGTAAGTCCCGCCCACCTGCCTGTTGGGACGTTCAGCCAATCAGAACAGGCATAGCTTTAAGGGGGTTGCTCAGATACTCTGTCATGTTTGCTCCTCCCTCTCCGCAGACGTCCAGGATGTACACAGTGCCGCTGTATGAGGACCTGGTTGCTGGGGTGATGAAGTGTGTTGCCGTGGAGATCTTCTACCAGACACAGCGGCGGCTGCACCCGAACCTCAGACGCACGCTGCAGCAGATCCTGTTCCAGACCAGCTCGACCAATCAGAACGGCTCCGCTCTGCCCGTTGTGCCTCCCTCCTCCTCTGGCTCCACCCCCCCGCAGGAGCTGACTGCTGCCGTGGCGACTGCCTCCCCTGGCGGCGCTACCGGAACAACTGCCGCCATTGCGCTGCGTGATGTCAACGTCTCGGCGTGATGACCGGACTACAGGAAGTAGAAACAATCAAAAGAAAGCCTCACTCCAGATGTTTTAAAGGGTTTGACGGGGGTCAAAGGTCACTGCTTGAAATCTTGACCTGTGGCCGGGGCCCCCGAGGAGGGCCCTGGTTGGACCCTAGAGTGTTTTTATGCGACTGACGACAGAGCAGAGGTCAGGTCGTTCTTCTTCTCAGCTTCTGGCAGAAACACGCCACCAGGGCACCGTCACATGATCAGGCTGCGTTCGTGCTAACTTGCACAGAAACACGTTAGTGTGGGCGGAGTTCGACTGGGCAGGGACGCAGACACCGTGCTTGCTGATGATTCAGCTAGAGAAACATTTGATCCTGACGCTCGTCCTCTGCCCGTGCGCTTGCTGCTGGTTGGTTTCGCCCTTCGCCGTGAGTGCCTTTGCCTTGTTGAAGTCTCTGCCCCCATCACTGTGTGGGCGGAGCCTCTGTGAAAGTGTTTAAAGTCTACCTCTACTTGTGTGGACTCACCTGAAGAACCTTAGAACACCAGCAGATCACCTTAATGGTGCCTTCGCTGCAGCTGGGAACATGCAGCCTTCTGTTTGCCTGGGCTCTCCAACGTCCCACCGACACTGAACGCCTCCTCGCTCCCTGAATGTTGAAGATAACGGTTGAAACCTCATGTTTACCTGACCTCTGACTAAACGAGCCCACGAGACCGGTCCGATGGGCGAACTCGCATTGCCTGTTTGTTTTTACTGTTTTATGGACGTTTGTTTTTATGAACTCTGCTGACCCTTTAATAAACACCGATACTCAATCAGTATCCATTAAGAAAATTCAGAACTGAATGAATGCATCTTTTATTTATATTCATGAATTGGCGTGTCAATAACTGAAACTGTTTCCTGTTTGATCACGTGTTTGATTAACAATAAAATGATTGTCTCTATGGGCGCTTTCATTCTCAGATTAGGCCGGAAAAGTCGGACGTGTTTGTCGTTAGCTTGAAGGGGCATAAGTGCCGGAAGCTCTACGGCTTTCCCTTCACAATAAAAGCTGGAGGAGCAGTCCGTTACAGGATGATTCAGCGGTTCGTTTGCTCTCGTCCGAGCTGCGGAAACAGGCAACGATCGGGGCTCGAGTTTATTCAGGAGTCGGGCTCTGCTGTGAGCTCATGAGTTCAGCCCGGATACAGGGGAGGGACGTGATGTCACGTAAACAGGACGGCGGGAAAAAGAAAAGCGTTTCTGGGTCGAGGACATATGTTCTGTACCTTCAGGGAGTTTGAATATGCGGACCTACAAAATTGGTAACCATAATAAAAAAAATAAGATAAAATAACTACATGACATATAAATAATAAATAAAACTGAATGAGAACAAAAAGCCCCAAAAGAAAAATGACCTTTAATGTGGAGACTGAACTTCTGACGGAGCAGCGGGTTTAAACTGATGATGTGACGTAATAACGTGGAGGTGTGTGTGTCATCGTTTCTCAGAGTCCAGATATTTTTTTTTATTTTTGCCTGTGTTCACTCAGGTCTTATTCTGAAGGGCCCGAGCGGAAGTGTGTGTGTTCGTGTGTGTGTGTGTGTCTTGACGGCGTCGGGAGGAGACGGAGCATCAGACCCGCACCAGCTGCACCGACACATCTGGACCGGGAGCGAAACCTCTGGAGCGGAGACGCACTCGAACGGAGCGCGGGTGCGCAGACAGGTGCACAGGTGCGTCTCCTCAGCGTCCTCCCGTGACCGCCACGCCGGGCTCGCGGGCATGGCGGAGGAGACCCGCGTCATCTACCACCTGGAGGACCAGGACACCCCCTACCTCATCCGCATCAACGTGCCCGCGGAGCGCGTGACCCTGGCGGACTTTAAGCACGTGCTGAACAAACCCAACATAAAATTCTTCTTCAAGTCCGTGGACGACGACTTCGGGTGAGTCACGTGGTCCGTGCGCTCATTGATCCGTGATCGGGTGAGTATATTGTTCCCGTCACGCGTCACATGATGTTTGTTATTCTTAAAGAACAATCACCCTCCTGCGCATGTCAGGGTGGAGCAGCTGAAGCTGACCCTCAGCAGCAGCGGGACCTCAGACGCCTCACAGGGAGAGCTCCGCCCCCCCTCACCTGCCTCCTGTGGAGCAGGTGTTCTCCCCTCAGAGCTCAGAGCTGGAGGTCAGAGGTCAGCGTGCAGCCACGCCTTTGGCGCCATCGGGGTGCTCTGCCCTCTTTGCGGCCTCACACTTGGAGAAATCCTAAGGTGGCGGCAGCAGAGCCCGGTCGGAGCCTGGAGCTGAGCCGCTCCACCCGACGCTGCACCTGCGGGCTCGGGGTCAAAGGTGAACGAGTCCGCTGTGCCGCACGTGTGCAGCAGCTGTGGTGGACAGGGTGGAAACTGGGTGGTTTTTCCTGACAGGAAGTTCTCTAGAGAACATCTCGCTCCGCGTGGATAAGCCTTGTCAGCCTTCATCCACCCATGTTCACATCTGTTCATATCTGTGGCGTCCCCGTGACATCAGGCTCCCCAACATGTTCCCGCCCTTCGCTCTCTGTATTCCAGACCGCCCTCGCCCTCCGGTCTGAGGGTGGCGCTCCGGGGCTCCTCCTGCACGTTTCACCTACTCTGGTTTTTGCAGAGGTTTTATGGAGCGGCGCTGTGACGTGGGCGTGCTGCAGCAGGTTCCACGCCTCAAACTCATCTCTGTGTTTGTGTGGTTTTAAACCCACACACACAGGTCACAGCCTGTGGACTTGCACACTCATACTACACAAAAACACCAAGTTTATTCCATGACGACATATTTGTAACCAACACTCGTTAATATTCATGCACATGTCAGCTGTTGACGGTTCGTAAGCCCAGCCTGTGTTTCAGTGTGAGCTGTTTATTTTTATTCACTCATTTACTCTGAACCTCTGATGAAACAACTGTTTAATAATCTGAGTTTCTATAATCCCTGCACACACACACGCACACACACGCGCACACACGCGCACACACACACACACGCACACACACACGCACACACACACACACACACACACGCACACAGGGCTTTTATGACAGACTGTATGAGTTAAAACCAAAATCCCTTTTGTGTTTCCTCACATGAGGTTGTGTGTTTGTCTTCCTGTCTTTGTGAGGACCTGGTGCCGACGTTGGGGGGGGGGGGGGCGCAGCTGCGTGGAGGTGCACAGTTGGTTTCAGGGTTCAGATTACAACCAGGTTCAGGTTTGGGGGATGGAGTCCGTGACTACGTGTCCTCACAAAGATAGGCAGACCAACACATGTGTGTGACCCCTCTCAGCTGATGCTGCAATGATTGATCGATCGGTCTGCTCAGTATTGATCTGTGACTCTGAGTGTAACAAAGAGGAGGAGACGTCTCAGAGGAGAACACCGGGCGGGGTTAGTGTCCCCGCCACAGCTGCAGTAATACTCACACTGTGAATATGAGATGGACGTAGCCATCATGACACCGCCCACTTTAAACCCTCAGCGTTGTGGTCGTGATGTTAGTCCAGTTTGTTTCAGGAAGTCACCATATTTGGATGAGATGGAGTACTGAGTTATCAGCTAATGCTAGTTTGGTTAGCATCACACAGACTCAGATACCTGCTAATACCTCGGTGACATCCAATCAAAATCCTTGCATGTCTCTCATTCTAATTGGCTGCCCCTTACAAATATGAGGTTCTGATAGCAGGTGGGTGTGGCTTCTGTATACCTGAGATGCCCACATGTAGCTATTAGATATTTTTGGAGTGCTTATGTTTAATTTTCTTTCATTGCTGTGTTACAGGGTGGTCAAAGAGGAGATCAGCGACGATGACGCCAGGCTGCCCTGTGTGAACGGACGGGTCGTCTGTTGGGTCAGTAACACACTAACACGGTACAGCTGAGTTTATGAGGACTGTTGATGATGATTAAGGACAAACTTGTTCCTTTGTCTCAAAACGACACAGTCAGGCAAAGCACACCTGCAGGCACACAACAGCTTTTTTCAGTCACATCATAATAATATTCAAACTTCTTCTGCTCACCTTCAAGGCCATTCATAACCTCGCTCCTCCTTATCTTTCTGACCTGTTAACCACTACCTGTTCTGCCCGTTCACTTCGATCTTCCTCTTCTATCCAGCTTGCTGTACCTTCCTTCCGCCTCACCACCATGGGAAGCAGAGCTTTCAGCTGCTCTGCTCCCAGGCTGTGGAACTGCCTACCCCCAGAAATAAGAAACATTGGTTCTCTCCCCCAGTTTAAATCCCAACTCAAAACTCATCTGTTCAAATCTGCATATTCACTGTGAATCCACTGTTTGTTAATTTTATGTTGTGGTTTTGTTTTATTGTTCTTATTTTGCCATTTTTTTACTATGTGTCTTCCTATTGTAAAGTGTCCTTGGGTGACTTGAAAGGCGCTCATAAATAAAATGTATTATTATTATTATTATTACATCAAAACACTGAAAACACATTTTGTTGTGTTATTAATTGGATAACTGGAAGACACTGAATGGATTCTAATTAAAAGCTTCCCTCGCTCCACTCTCAAACCTTTATTACGGAAAATTCTTTATGTCCCCACGATGTCAGTTGTAATTTGTGTCCTCACAGTGGTGGTAAACAGGCACAACACACACACACACACACACACACAGGTGTGTCCTGAGCCTTCAGGTGTTCATCATGTCTCTCCTCCTTTCAGTTGGTGTCATCAGACACCTGCCAGCTGGATTTCAGAGGTTCAGATATCCAGTCTGTGGCCACGCCCACCAGCTTAGCCCCACCCCCCATAGAGAGGACAGGTGGTATTGGAGACTCCAGACCGCCATCTTTCCAGTGAGTACACCGGGGCCCGGAATACAAAGCGTGTTTTAGCCTAGGCCTCAGTGCTGACAGGAAGTGATGTCATGTCTGTCTCAGTGCTGCTACTGTGAGCCATGATGAGCTGCAGGGGTCAGAGGTCAAACCTGCTGTTTCAGAGAGGCTGCAGAAGAAAGATGTGGGTGACCAAGGTAAGACGCAGAGAGAGAGAGGTGCCGCCTGCACACTTGTTAAGCAGTGACAGGCATTTCCTGCCATCTGCTGATTGGCTGTGGTCTCTACAGGTGATCGCCTGAATGGCCATGCCCACTGTCCAGCTGATATGAGGGGGGTGGAGCCAACAGGTGGCGGCGACAGTTCATCGACCCAGCAGAGCAGTGAACTGGAAACAACCAGTTTCTACTCCTCTGAGGAAGACTCAGGAGGAAGGTCAGTCTCACACACACGCACACAGACACGCCTACCTGTACCCATGAGGACCCTCAGTGAACTCTGACCTCTCGATAATGCTCATAATCAGCAGTTTACTTTCTCTCTGCTGTAAGTATGTGAGGTAAGCTCATGACATCATCAGCAGACCTCGCTCTGATTGCTGGGTTTGCTATGACACACACTCCTGCGCCCTTGGGTCTGCTTCTTCTGCTCCAGTAATCCTGTTCACGCGCCGCTCTCTTTCTCCGATTGGCTGCAGCAGGTCAGGTGACCAGCGCTGCTGTCTGTATTGTCCCGCAGATAAAAGCATCCCAGCTCATCCATGAGCAGAAATAATGTGTTCCCGCCTCCGTCCGTTTTTACAGGTTTTCTCTGGATTTCAGATTTTTTATTTTTAAATTTGAGCCTTGCAAAAATGTTATGAAATATCTCTCACAGGTATGTGCATGTCACCTCTTCTTTTAATGATCATAGTGAAAAAAATAATAATGTATTTATTTGGACTTAATCTGTGAACAAATTATGTTTATTTTGATGACTGTAGTTGAACTTTCATCAATAATTTTGAATCATTTTACTACTTTTTAATATTGATGATAATAATGAATAACAGCGATGACTTTTATTCTTTTTTATGACAGTCTCACTTATTTTTTATTCATTTTATTAACATAAAATCAGAGCTTTTGGACGTTTTCAAAAACAGACAGTGAGTTTATGTCCAGTGAAGGTAACAACAAAGTGATAACCTCGGCACCGCGGTGATGCTCCGTGGCGTGAGTCATGACACACTCGTTTCCCAGATCCTGACCAGACAAAGAAATCACTTTGGCGAGGAAACGTTTCCCTCTAAGGGGTCAACGATCCAGCGCCGACTGAAGCTCAGCTGGTGAGGCTCGATGTACGGCAGGCGTGGCCAGCTTCAGTGTCCCGATGACGCTCCTAAACCGGCACTCGGGATACACACACACACACAAACACATATACACATAAAGGGGGAAACAGGGGACCGAGAGAGGAGCCGAGACAAACCAAACATAACAGATCTAAGTGAAGGCACGCGTGTGTTTGTGCTTCCTCTTTCCTTTAACACATTTAACACGTTTATTTGCATCGAGCTTTTTTCCTGTTTGTTTCTACAAATATTTACACTTTTTCTGTCTTTAATTTTTCATGCCCTCACCTCGTTTCTAAGCAACCACACAGGTCAGTAAGCTGTGAAGTCAGTCGGACTGAGCCAGGTGTGTTTCCCTCTCTGACATCATTTCAGGTTCAGCCAATCAACAGAGCAGAGCAGCTCCTCACCGCGTCTCATCAGGCGTCAACGTCGCCGCCACCGGAAACCCAAAACACAGCTGATGGAGAGGGTACACACACACAAAGACAGACACAGACACACACACACACAGACACACACACAGACAGACACACACAGACACACACACACAGACACACACACACAGACAGACACACACACGCACACACAGACACACACACACACACACACACACACAAAGACAGACACACACACACAAAGACAGACACACACACACACACACAGACACACACACAGACAGACACACGCACGCACGCACACACACACACACAGACAGACACACACACACACACAGACACACACAGACAGACAGACAGACACACACACACACACACACACACACACACAGACAGACAGACACACAGACAGACAGACAGACACACACACAGACACACACACACACACACACACACACAAAGACAGACACACACACAGATACACGCACACACAAAGACAGACACACACACAGATACACGCACACACACACACAGACAGACACACACAGACAGACAGACAGACACACACACACACACACAGACACACACACACAGACACACAGACACACACACACACACACACACACACACAGACAGACAGACAGACACACACACACACAGACACACACACACACAGACACACAGACACACACACAGACAGACAGACACACAGACACACACACAGACAGACACACACACACACACAGACAGACACACACACACACACAGACAGACACACAGACAGACACACAGACACACACACACAGACAGACACACAGACACACACACACAGACAGACACACAGACACACACACAGACAGACACACACACACACAGACACACACACAGACAGACACACAGACACACACAGACACACAGACACACACACACAGACAGACACACAGACACACACACAGACAGACACACAGACACACACAGACAGACAGACACACACACACACACAGACAGACACACACAGACACACAGACAGACAGACACACACACACACACACACACACAGACAGACACACAGACAGACACACAGACACACACACACACAGACACACACACACACACACACACACAGACACACACACAGACAGACACACACACACACACACACACAGACACGCACAGACATCAGATGGCGTTATTGACAGAGTTCAGACACTTCCTTTCTTGTAACAAACAACTTGATTGGTCGGAGGCCGTCGGCACCTCCTCAGCTGTGGCGGCGCTGCACAGGAAACAGATGTGAGTTTTCAGGTGACCTGTGGGAGTGTGCAGGGTTCAAAGGTCAGGCAGAAGGACCAAAATGGTCAGGGTCACTATGCGGAGGCCTGTGGGGTCTCGTGCGTTGGTTACCGTGGTGACAACCAGTGATGGGAATAACGGCGTTACTAACGGTGTTACTTTTATCAGTAACGAGTAATCTAACTAATTACTATTCCTATCGTTACAACGGCGTTACAGTTACTGACAAGGAAACGCGGTCCGTTACTATTTTTCAACAAACAGACGGTTGAAGCTGTGTTCAGCTTACCGCAGCTTATATCAGTTGCAGGAAGTAGCTGTAAGTAATCTGGACGCTACAGCAGCTGCGCGCTCCCGCGGACGGCAATCACTTTCTGCCCGACGATCACTTTTTGGCACAACACCTGGAGCTAAGGGGGCAAAACAATCACATGAGTGCTGCTGTTTGACTGAGGAAGAATAAAGCAGTCGTGGTAAGCCAATCACATGACCACTTTAAGATGACAAAGCAACAAGGTGATATATACCAGTTTTTAAATTGTGTTGGTAGGTCACGTAAAACCAGAGTCATGATAAACAATTTACACGCGTTTTTCCTGAATAGTTTTGTCACGTTTACTGTCTAAGGACAGCGCTAGCAAGCACTCTCTGCTTATCAGCAAAACAAAACAAAACAAAAGACAAAAAACTGCCCGTTCGTGTTGGTGGAAAAATGCACCATGTCAACCAATCAAAAAATGTCATTTGGTTGTTTATGAAGAGGGAGAAGTTTTAGGAGTGACAGCGAGAGAGAGAGAGTTCTGAGATGTGAGATTTGTGACGTTTAGCGTGTTTGTTGTGTGTAGTTAATGTGTTGTCTTGTGTAGTTAGTGTGTAGTGTTGTGGATAGTTTTGTGTTGTGTGTCAGAACAATGAGGCGACTGCTGTCTCCAGGTAGAAACAGCAGTGATACACCTGCTGCTGTCAGACCTGCAGGTATCAGGCTGTGATGTTCTCCTTTATAGTGGGCAGAAAATATTTTTTTGGAGTGGCACAAATGCAGAACAGCTGATTGTTCTGTAAATAGTTTGAAATGGCTATAAAAAATGGGTAAAAGGTAAATGGCTGCAAATAACTTTGTTGTTTGCAAAACTTGTGCATAGGATTTTAAAATTGACAATTTATATTTGCATTTAAAGTTATGAAATATGATTCATTAAAGATGTTTGTGGTTGTTACAGTAAAAAATATCACTTTTTCTACTCAGATTTTAAGTTTTTTGCCTGATTTTAGATCAATTGTGTTAATACAGTATGTCAAAATGAAAACATAACTGTAAATTCAGACACGTGAGGTTGTGCTGAAAAGAATGATACCAAACAAGGCAAAGCAAATAGTTTTTAAAGGTAAAATGTGGAGAGAAAATCAAAAGTGGTTAAAATGGGTAATTATACCCTGGACCCCAGAGGGTTAAACTTTTTTTTTTTTAAAGTAACGCAGTAGTTACTTTTGAAGTAATTATTTACTTTTAGAATCTTGTAACTCAGTTACTAACTCAGTTACTTTTTTGAAGAAGTAACTAGTAACTATAATTAATTACTTTCAATGCAAATTAACTTGCCCAACACTGGTGACAACATTCCTGCTCTCAGGTGATCAGGGGCGTATCTAGAGAAATTTTCTTAGGGTGGCAAAGAAATCAAATGGGGTGGCAAAATCAAAGCCCCCCCCCCAAAACACATATGCAGGTGGTTACATATGGTTAAAATGATTCAAATGCAGTAAGTATACATGTTTTTCATATAAATATAGTCTCTAACTTAGTTATTGTCTGTAGCCCACATAATTACACACTTTAGTTACATAAAACACGTGACTTTTGATGTTATGTACTGTATAGCCTGTATAATAAATAAATATGGAGCCCAATAAGTATAAAATCCAGAAAGCTACACAACATGGGGCGGTTCATTTACAAACACACGTCTAACTTAAGTTTCACTGTTTTTTGTTAGAAAACAATCACATTGTTACAGCTTAAATTACACAAAATGTCAGAAATCTGCACTGTCATGAACAAAAATTTAAACCTAATTTTTCATGATTTGTTGGATCTCTGAGGTCTGAAATACAACCGGACATTTTTGACTCCTTTTGAGTTTACGTTTGTATTTCACCCTCAGATTGTTTCATTTTATTTTTTCCCCCTTGCCTTGTTTGGTATCGTTCTTTTCAGCTCAACTAAATTTAGTTGTTTTTTTTCCCCTGACATACTGCATTAGTACTACTATTACTATTAATAGTACCATGACTGATCTGAAATCACACAAAGAACTTAAAATCCTAGTATTATTTTTACTGTAAAAAAACCCACAGACATGTTGAGTAAATTTATATAACTTGAAATGCAAATATAAATTGTACATTTTGTAAACATATACAACTATTTATCTAAAAATGCAGCCAATACACCTGCCGTTTTTTTTTCCATTTTCAACAACCATTTAAAAATATTACTAAAACTAAAATGAGAGAACAATCAGGTGTTGCAATGAGATGCCCCACAAATGATGTGTGCCAGTAAAAAAAAGTTTGTCCATCAAAAGACAGAGGAGAACAGCACAGGGACAAACCTGCAGGCCTGACAACAGCAGGTGTATCACTCCGCTGGTTTTCTACTTAGTGACAGTGTTTACATTGCAAATGTGCCTTAGTGACATTCATTAGTGCCCTCACTGACACACAAAACAAAACGACTACACAACAGAACAACTACACAAGACAACACAACACACTAACTATACACTCCACACTAAACGTCACAAATCTCCCACATCTAAAAATTCACTCTGTCTCGCTGCCGTTACCGTCACTCCCAAAACTTTTCCCTCTTCCTAAACAACCAAAACGTGTTGACTTTTTTTTTAATTGGTCGACATGGTGCATTTTTCCACCGATAGCAAAGAGGTGGCTTTTTTCTTTCTTTACTGTTTTCGCGCTGTCCTTAGAAAACGCTTAAAACACACACACAAACGAAACGAAACGTGACGACAGTATTTAGTAAAAAGCGTGGCTTATATATATTATCATAACTCTGGATTTACTGGCCTGTGATTAAAATTTATTAACTTTGAAGTCCGAACTTTCAATGTGGGCTGAAATAGAGACTCAGCGTGGCTGCAGCTTGTTGCTACGTCAGCTTAAAATAGTCATGTGATTTGGAGGTGCAGCGTGACTCACCTTGCTTCCATTTCCAGAGTGTAACATCCAACCATCTGTGTAAAATCCGAAATTCCCATGGTGTTGTTCAAAATGTGCTCTGGCACAATCATAAGCATCGCTTGCTACTGAAAACAAGAAAAAAGCCGGTCCTGCTTTGGGCTGAACCATTTGTTAATGGTGGAGGGGGGAACACTATGCAATATATTCAGTTTTAGCATTTATATTCACTGTTGACTGTAACTACGCTCAAACTGTTAATGCTATCTTATTTTAATAAACAACACTGTCATATGCAAAACTGGGGTGGCAAGGGATCATTTTAGGGTGGCACTTGCCACCCCATGCCACCCTTCTAGATCCGCCCCTGCAGGTGATTCGTTAATCCTCACAGATCAGGTGACAAAACAACTTCAGTGAAAGTTTTTTCTACTGAATTCTAATGCACCGGTTCTACTCACATCTGCAGGCTGGTTTTTACCTCCTCGTACGTGTGCAAGGTCACACGCAGGTGCTTATTGTGGGCGGTCTTTGTGACCAAAGCCATCTGACCTCTGAGCTCACATAGGTCAGAATCAGTCATGTGACTGGTCCAGGCTGACAGCAGGTGCCACTGATGAGCCGGTCAGCTGACTCAGGACTGCGGACACCTGTGGACTCTGTCAGTGACGTTAACTGATGAACTTCCTGTCTGAGGGGGCCGTCCTTCACCTTCCTCTACTGTCTGTCTGTCCGTCTGTAACTGTCTCCTCTCTCTGTCCGTCTGTCTGTCAGTCTGTGTCTTTCAGCAGTGTCACTGACTCCACCATGTCGCTCAACATCATCACTGTAACTCTCAACATGGGTGAGTACGCTTCAGCACGGGCGAGCGCTGCTGCCAATCACGCCGTAGCTCCGCCCTAAACCCTCCCCTGCTTCCTGTTCCTCTGAAACTCCAACTGGACCAAAAGTAACTTGATGCTTGTTCAGTCAGAGCTGAAAGCGTGAGCTGAGCAGCATGCTCAGGCACGAGTACAGTCAGGAGTCGCCCCCTGCAGGACATTAGAGAGAACGCAGGTTTAAGAAGCTAGAGTTATTATGGAGCGGCTGTTAGCTTGCAGTGACAGAAATGTTTGTACGTTCATCGTAGCAGCAGAGCTCAGGTTAACCCTGCTGTGTGCCTGCCTGTCTGTCAGAGAGGTACAACTTCCTGGGCATCAGTATCGTTGGTCAGAGTAACGACAGAGGGGACGGAGGCATTTACATCGGCTCCATAATGAAGGGCGGAGCGGTGGCGGCGGACGGACGCATCGAACCAGGAGACATGCTGCTGCAGGTGCCGCTCATGCCGTTTAATCCGCTTCCTGTTTTAAAGGTGGCGGCGAGAAGGCTCACAATGCTGTGTCGTCTGTGTGTCCATCAGGTGAACGACATCAACTTCGAGAACATGAGCAACGACGACGCCGTCCGAGTCCTCCGAGAGATCGTCCACAAACCGGGGTGAGACCTTTTGCTTCATCTGTTAGATCACCATGGTAACCAAGGCTGATCACGTGGTTTAAAGTCAGCTTTGATTTATGTGACAAATGCTCAGGTGTTTTTCCTGCGTCGCAGTGGAGACGCTGCGCGCAGAAACACTAAAGGAACGCTTTAACCAGACCACTGAGTCTGTTAAACCAGTCAGCTCCGAGGGGGGTTCATCCGATTCTGCTGCTTTGGTCTGAATGAAATTAACAGCAGATGCTCTCAGCCAGTGTTTGCCAACCTTTTGGAGCCACAGTACATATTTCACATCAGAAAAATCACACTGCATTTCCCCTGGGCCTCAGGCATAGTGGACTGGGCTCGGTTTGTCTCCAGTATACCCGTTTTGCTTTGTGCTGACCACTACTGATGCTACGGCCTTTCACAGGACCAAGTCAGACTGACTGCTTTTTCTTTTCAAATATTTATCTATTGCTCTCACGGCTGCATCGTCTCACAGCACGACTATTAATGTCATTTCTTCTTTGTCTGTTGGCAACCCATCGCATTAGAGCAGCTAGTTGTACTCCCCTCTAATGGAAGAGAATGTAATTGTTCTGCCCGTTACTCATGCCGGTCGCTTAGAGTACCAATTAGGTGGAACCAGATAATGTTCCAGAGTGGTTGGGAAACACTGGACAAGAGCGATGACCCAACCCCCAAAACAGGAATGGATTTTACAGGTGAGACTCTGACATTTTCTCTCTACTTGTTTCTGAGTCTATTTCAGTAGTTTTGCATTTGGCTAGTTTCAGTGTCACTGCTGATAGTATGAGGCCAAACCTGGATCCTGCACAGGCAGCCCAACTCCTCCAGGCCAGTGTTGGGGAGTAATGGAGTACATGTACCGGCGTTACGTGTTTAAAATATAAAATATGAGTAACTGTATTCCGTTACAGTTACTGTTTAAAAAGGTGATATTCAGAATACAGTTACTTTGTTGTAATAAATGGATTACACGGCGGTCTTTTCCTGTGTCATATGTTAGGCTATGCCCTCTCTATTTTTGGTAATTCCACGCCGGTGGAAACCCAAACAAAACATGCATTAAGAGGCTCTAATGCCTGTGTCTCACTCTCATGGCCCATGTCACCTCTACTTGCAGCCGCATAATGACATGACAAAATATTTTTAAAAATTATTATTCAAAAAATGATTTAATATGAAGGCAATAGGCAGAGTGTTACAGGCACAGCCCTAAAGAATTTAGCCTCATGGGCAGTGTAGTCCGTGCTGCAGGGAGAATGGACTGCCATACCCGCGATGTGTCTGTGAGCGAGGGAGGGAGAAAAAGGAAAAGTACGAGCTGTCACCGAGCAGAAACGGGAGCTGGAAGCATGTAAATATAATAATAACCACTGCAGCCAAACAGAGTGTCTGACGAGCCCAGCTGTAAGTAAGCTATTCAGACCTGTTTTATATACGTGCGGAATAGTTTTCTATACGACATCGCTGCAAAAAGTGGAGCCTTACCTAATGTCCACCTACTGTTAGTCATTTTATATTAAGAGTTAATATATTAAGTAATCCAAAGTATTCAGAATACGTTACTCTTGTTACGTTCCAAGTCTAGCCGTGTATTAAACGCAACAAGAAATTGGCCCCACACACGACCCACCCAAGAAAGAACACAAACAGTAGTACCTTTTAAAGTGCTAAGCAGCCATTTATTTGCTTCAGCAGTGAGCAATGCCAAAAGTAACAAACAAAACTCCCTAATGGTCCCTATGCTTTCCTACACAAATGAAAACCAACCAAAAGACAATTCACTTACTTAACCTTCTATCGAAAAACAGGAGAAAACTTAATCAACAAAAATGGCTTCTCACGCCTACTAGGCTGCTGCAGTGAACAATATATACAAGGTGAAAAAAATACACAATTGCTACATTACAAATCTATTTACAGCTTAAGGTACTAACGCCAGACACACACACATAAGGTTATACTTGCAAATCTATTGGCAAAGACACTCTACGAAACAACGAATCAAAAACACATGCTCTTTGTTGGATGGTGGAGGCTAGGAGAGGGGGGGCCAGGTGGCTGTCATCTGCTGGTTAAATACTGGAGGTGGTCAACCAATTATCCAATCCGAGGACAGGAAGAGACTCCACCCAACTACTCAGCAGGCACGCCCAGGTGTCCACCTCCTGTGGCTGTGGGGAAAAAACCCACAGCCATCCTCTGGTGGGAGGAGTCACACATAAAACAAACACTGACAACATTGGATCATAACACTCTCATTGAGTAACGTAACGAAATACGTGACAAAATACATTTTGGGGCATGTATTCTGTTGTCTGTAGTGGAATACATTTTAAAAGTAACCTTCCCAACACTCCTTCAGGATGACGTATATGTACCATTGCTAGACGGTTTGGTGTGTCTCCCAGCACAGTCTCAGGAGCATGCAGGAGTTTTCAGGAGATGGGCAGTTATCGGTGGACAGGGCCATAGAAGGCCCTTAACCCTTCAGCAGGACTGGTAAATGCTCCTCTTTGTAAGGAGGAACAGGAGGAGCGTCCCCTCCAGCAGGACACTGGTGTGAACGTCTCTGACCAAACAATCAGAAACAGACTAACAAAGGTGGCCTGATGCCCCGACGTCCTCTAGTGGACCCTGTGCTCACTGCCCGGCACCGTGGAGCCCGACAGGCATTTGCCATAGAATACCAGAACTGGCAGGTCCACCAATGGTGCCCAAGACTTTCAACAGCCGGGAGCAGGTTCACTCTGAGCAATTCAATTCAATTTTATTTACACAGCGCCAAATCACAACAACAGTCGCCTCAAGGCGCTTTATATTGCAAGGTAGACCCTACAATAATACATACAGAGAAAACCCAACAATCATATGACCCCCTATGAGCAAGCACTTTGGCGACAGTGGGAAGGAAAAACTCCCTTTTAACAGGAAGAAACCTCCGACAGAACCAGGCTCAGGGAGGGGCGGGGCCATCTGCTGCGACTGGTTGGGGTGAGAGAAGGTGACTGGAAAGGAAAAACTCAATGCATCATGGGAATCCCCCGGCAGCCTACATCTATTGCAGCATAACTAAGGGAGGATTCAGGGTCACCTGGTCCAGCCCTAACTATATGCTTTAGCAAAAAGGAAAGTTTGAAGCCTAATCTTGAAAGTAGAGATAGTGTCTGTCTCCTGAATCCAAACTGGAAGCTGGTTCCACAGAAGAGGGGCCTGAAAACTGAAGGCTCTGCCTCCCATTCTACTTTTAAATACTCTAGGAACAACAAGTAGGCCTGCAGTGTGAGAGCGAAGTGCTCTAATAGGGTGATATGGTACTACAAGGTCATTAAGATAAGATGGGGCCTGATTATTTAAGACCTTGTATGTGAGGAGCAGGATTTTGAATTCTGGATTTAACAGGAAGCCAATGAAGGGAAGCCAAAACAGGAGAAATCTGCTCTCTCTTTCTAGTCCCTGTCAGGACTCTTGCTGCAGCATTTTGGATTAACTGAAGGCTTTTCAGGGAGTTTTTAGGACATCCTGATAATAATGAATTACAGTAGTCCAGCCTGGAAGTAATAAATGCATGAACTAGTTTTTCAGCGTCACTCTGAGACAGGATATTTCTAATTTTAGAGATGTTGCGCAAATGGAAGAAAGCAGTCTTACATATTTGTTTAATATGTGCATTGAAGGACATGTCCTGGTCAAAAATGACTCCAAGGTTCCTCACAGTGTTACTGGAGGCCAAGGTAATGCCATCCAGAGTAAGAATCTGCTTAGATACCATATTTCTGAGATTTTCAGGGCCGAGTACAATAACCTCAGTTTGATCTGAATTAAGAAGCAGAAAGTTAGCGGCCATCCAGGTCTTTATGTCTTTAAGACATTCCTGCAGTTTAACTAATTGGTGTGTGTTACCTGGCTTCATGGACAGATAGAGCTGCGTGTCATCTGCATAGCAGTGAAAATGTATGCTATGTCTTCTAATGATGCTGCCTAAGGGAAGCATGTATAATGTAAACAGAATTGGTCCTAGCACTGAACCCTGTGGAACACCATAATTGACCTTAGTGTGCGAAGAGGACTCTCCATTTACATGTACAAATTGGAGTCTATTAGATAGATATGATACAAACCACTGCAGTGCAGTACCTGTAATACCTACAGCATGTTCTAATCGCTCTAATAGGATATTATGGTCAACAGTATCGAACGCTGCACTGAGGTCTAGCAGGACAAGCACAGAGATGAGTCCACTGTCAGAGGCCATAAGAAGATCATTTGTAACCTTCACTAAAGCTGTTTCTGTGCTGTGATGAGCTCTGAAACCTGACTGAAACTCTTCAAATAAGCCATTCCTCTGCAGATGATCTGTTAGCTGTTTGACAACTACTCTTTCAAGGATGTTTGATATGAAAGGAAGGTTGGAGATTGGCCTATAATTAGCTAAGACTGCTGGGTCTAGGGATGGCTTTTTAAGTAAAGGTTTAACTACAGCCAGCTTGAAGGCCTGTGGTACATAGCCGATTATTAGAGATTATGGGTAATTTATTCTCTAATGATAAGAATTTTATTTGTGAAGAAGTTCATGAAGTCATTACTAGTTAACGTTAAAGGGATGGTTGGCTCAGTAGAGCTCTGACTGTTTGTCAGCCTGGCTACAGTGCTGAAGAGAAACCTGGGGTTGTTCTTATTTTCTTCAATCAGTGACGAATAGTAAGATGTTCTGGCTTTGCGGAGGGCTTTCTTATAAAGCAGCAAACTATTTCTCCAGGCTAAATGATGATCCTCTAAATTTGTGACACGCCATTTCCTCTCCAGCTTACGAGTTATCTGCTTTAGGCTACGTGTTTGAGAATTATACCACGGAGTCAGGGACTTCTGATTTGAGGCCTTAGTTTTCACAGGAGCTACAGTATCCAGAGTCGTACGTAGTGAGGAGGTAAAATTATTAACAAGATAATCGACCTCTGTTGGAGTAGCGTTCAGATAGCTGCTCTGCTCTATGTTGGTACAGGGCATTGAAGATGATAACAGTGGGTGGATTATATTCTTAAACAGGGCCCCGTTCTTCGTACCTCGCTTACTACATCCAAGATCAAATGACACATCCAAGATCAAATCATCGCGCTAACTTTGAGCTCGCTAATCCGGTTCTCCGAACACACCTGTTGTTGACGATTAGTATAGCTGGATGAAGTAATCTGAGATCACTGGGTGGCTTAAAAGGGGCTACGCATCGATAGTAGAAACATTGATCGGCAACCCTGTGATTGGTCGGCGAAGATGTCGAAGGCGCGCGCTCAGTATTTCACGGCAGCAGACCAAGAACTCTTGATTGAGGGATTTCAGGAGTTTCAGAGTTTAATTAAAACGCAGGGGAACACTGCAAAGGCTGCAAAAGCAAGGAGAGAGGGCTGGCAGAAAGTTGCTGACAAATTGAACTCGTAAATAATTTATTATATCATATTCCATTATATCCTCTTTCACATTAGAGCCACAACAGGACCCACTAGAACATGGGAACAAGTAAAAGTGAAATATAAGAATATTCTACAGAATGGTAATATTTATCACTTATATTGCTTTTAGTCTCCTGAAAAGAGACCCTGAAATAATCTGTTTGTTTGTTTATAACAGCAACCAAGAAAAGGGCAGAGCAAATAAAGACAGGTGGTGGTCCTGCACCCCCTCGTGTGTGTGTGTGTGTGTGTATATATATGTATATATATATGTATATATATATATATATGAGGAGGAGGAAGGACAGGAAGGATCCTGTCTATCCCGCAATATACGCTAAATTCTGTAAACTCTCCTTATCAATCTTGCACCTTCCTTGCTCGCGTACAAACGGACAGGACATGGCTGCGACAGACTTCCCAAATCCACCTTTGCTTTTATAGCCGTGGTCTCTCATCTTGATTACACGAAGTAATTTACTATTACTATCCTAAAATATGAATTACATCTGAAATAATCAAATACATGAAATAGAATGATTAATAGTACATTTCCCTTTTTTTAGGAAATGACCTGTATGTATCTGTATGAAATCAATAAAAGAATCAAATACTGCATTATCTTTAGTTACATTGATAATATTTATTTATGGAGAAACAGTGGAGAAATATCGCTGTTGCTTTCGTATAAATGAAGCGGACATACCTGAGTGGCCGCGATCTAATCCTGTTTACATAAAGTAAGCCTGCTCCCGAGCAGGTTTACGCTTACGGATCTGTTGCTATGACAGCAAGTCCCGGATGAGCTTCGAAGAACCGAACGATCCAAGATCACGCGAAATCGTCAACAATCAAATCCGGCTAACTTACTTAGCGAGGTACGAAGAACGGACCCCATGTGACAGATGTGAAGGGGTCTGAGAACGTTATGATTTCATACTGGGTATGGTGGGTTTGAATAGAATAAAGTAGAATAACCTTTTATTCTCATTGTACAGATACAATGATAGTTCTGGGCAGTCACTGTCTGTGCTCTGCCGTCACTCATGGGGAGGCATATGGTAAATGGACTGATTGTAATACTGCGCTTTTCTACTCTCTCGGAGTACTGAAACCGTTCTGTACAACACGCCACATTCACCCAGTCACACCCATTCTCTATACTGAGTGCTTTCCTAACACTCCGATGGATGCATCAGAGAGCAACTTGGGGTCAGTATCTTGGCCAGGAGCCAGGGATCGAACCACCAACCTTCCGATCAGTAGGTGACCTGCTCTACCTCCTGAGCTACAGCCACCCCATATCCATGGAGGGACATACAGACCTGTACAGGCAGCAACACCCTGACTGCCATTAGTGCAGGCGTTTCCTGCAGGAAGAAGGAACTGATGCCAGTAGATGACCTCTGAGCTCCTGGACCCCAGGACAGCAACGTTCCACTCATTAGGAGCCCTGATGGGTCAAACAAACTACCAAGGACCGTTTAGAGTTGCTGCAGGGAAGTTTTCAAATGGACTCGCCTGCTGCATCATTTTATCACTTTGATCTTTTGGGGTGTCATTGAATTCAACCTCTGCAGGTTGATCATTTTCATTTTTGTCAAGCGATGTGGCATCATTTCCTCCCCATCATTTACCCAACTTCATTTCTCCCAGTGAGATCTGATGTTTGCAAAGTGTCTCCTTAGTTTCTTTGAGCAGTGCATACCTACTGTAGCGGCGGCACTCCGTCTCTGTTTCACTCTTCTGTACCACCTTTAGGAGTCAGTCCGGCAACATGCATTTGAAACGCGAGCAAAACCAGGTACTTTTCTTTTAAAAAGGATGTTTAATCACTGCAAAAACTCAAAACTCAAATTTGTCTTATTTCTAGTCAAAATTATCTCATTACACTTAAAATAAGACAGAATCAGCTAAAGGGCAACATTTCAGTAAGCTACGTAAAGGAACTTGTTTCAAGACAGTAAATCTTAAAACTAGAAAAAAACTAGACAATTTTCACTTGTTTCATTGGCAGATTTTTTTACTTAATACAAGATATTTTAGCTTGAAATAAGTTCCTTTAGCTTACTGAAATGTTGCCCTTTAGCTGATTCTGTCTTATTTTAAGTGTAATGAGATAATTTTGACTAGAAATAAGACAAATACTCTTGGTAAGATTTTGAGTTTTTGCAGTGATGAAACTGAATTTACATGGCAAGACTCGGTCAAAAAACTGTGTTGCTTCCAGCTTCTCCGACTCCCCAACTACGTAATTACAGTGTGTTGGAAGCCCAAAATACCAAAAAGCGCATTAAAATGTCGCACTTCTATATTCTATACTTTTAACATAACAGTATTTGGAAATTAACTGGAAATTATATACTTAACAACAAAAATGTAGATTTCTCCTTTAATCATTTTACCAATACCAATAAACTAGCACTTAATTGGCTCTTACACCTACTCTTCCTGCTCTTTGAATTGCGCGTTTGAATTTGAATTGAATGTAACTGAATGAAAACGTTTTCTAGGGCTGACATTGAAATCGAGTGACTCCACGGTGCAGTACACCCAACGAGTCGGGTCTCAAGAGGACACAGATCCCTGGGAGGAGTTACTGTGGATGATCGTGTTTGCAGACGACTCTGTGATCTGTAATGAGAGCAGGAAGCAGGTGGAGGAGAGCTGCAGAGGTGGAGGTATGCTCTGGAGAGAAGAAGAATCAAATTCACTAGAAACAAGCCAGAAAACCTGTGTGTGAATGAGAGGGGCACTGGTGGAGGGAGCAGAGGTAGTGATGGTGGAGGACTTTTTATACCTGGGATCGACCATCCACAGAGAGCTGAAGAGGAGAGTGCAGGCAGGGTGGGGCGGTTGGAGGCGAGTGTGACCGAAGGAGAAGTTTTAAAGATGTCCTGCTGTGATGTGATGGAGAGGGTGGAGTCAAGCTGAAGGTGTTCAGATGTTTGTTGGGAGATGATGAGTCCATCAGAGGGACCACTCAGAGTCAGAGAGGCTGAGCTGGTTTGAGCATGTGCAGAGAAGGGAGGGGGGAGGTGGAGCTGCCAGGCGGGAGGAGAGGAGGACGTGCAGAGGGCTGGAGTGACCGAGGAGGAGAAGCTCTGCTGTGGCGCCTCCTAAAAGGAGCTGCTGAAAGTTTTCCTTTGTTTTGTTTTCCAAACCAAAACAAAAAACATGACGTCACTCTCGTGATCGTGTGACTTCCTGTTTGTTTTTTTAAGCTGATCTTTGTCACCATCTGCTGGTCATTACTGGTACTGCATCCTCAGATTCTCAGCAATTTCTAAACCTTCTTTTTATACTTTAAAATAGTTTTCCTGTCGTGCTTCAGCTCGGAGCTGCATTGAGTGATAAAGCGATTAAATGGTGGCTTCAGTGAGGAACGATCAGCTGGTTGGTGGCTGGTGTAACCTTGCATAACCTGAAATCGTTTTAGAGTTTGATGCTCTGACGTAACAAAGTTTATGGACTTTGTTATGTCATAGCAAAGTCCATAGCTTGTGTGGAGGCTGCTTTGAGAATAAAGTTACTGTTTGAATAATGACCGATCTGTTTCATCTTCCTTTCAGTCCGGTGATGCTAACGGTGGCAAAGTGTTGGGATCCGAACCCGCGAGGCTGCTTCACGCTGCCGAGAAGTGAGTTATAATTGGTATTTGTTTGGCACACAAGAGGTGTTACATAAAGTAATCTGATTACATCACACATCCAAATCTCCACAGGCGAGCCAGTCCGTCCCATCGACCCCGCTGCCTGGGTGTCTCACACCGCCGCCATGACGGGGAGGCTCCTCCCACACTACAGTATGACACCCACCATCCTCTGCAGCTACCGTCACCTGTCCGTCAGACGCTAACCTGCTGCTTTTTTCCAGGCGTGAACGAGGAGAACCACCTCAATATCCACAGTGACATGACCATGGTTGTCAAGGCGATGGCCAATCCCGAGTCTGGCCTGGAGGTCCGAGACAGGATGTGGCTGAAGATCACCATCCCCAACGCTTTCATTGGTAAGGAGTCCGCCTCATATTTCGGTCTGAATCCTGGAACCCTGACCTTTAACCTCTGTTGACCATCACATGTGGGTTCAGTCACTGAGAAAACCTCATCGTCTCGTCTTCATGTACTCGCTCTTCGCTCTGACCTGGTCTCCACCTTCAGTCGATCCAGACCCTCCCTCCACTCTATGACTTTGTACACCGCCAACGTTAGAGCTATGAATGATGTCCGTCACACACAGGGGCCCTTTGTGTGCTACCCTCAGCTCGTTTAGCCCGCGAGCCAGCGCGGTGTACTGGGTCATGTCCACCGGCCGAACCCACACTCCCCTGTAGGAGCAGGCGTTCGCTCTGGTATTCCCGTGTTGGTGTTGTTCCTGGATCGTCAAAGCTAACGTTGGTCTGGGTTCAACATGGCAGGTGACCTGTCACATTGTTGTGGTGTCATCGCTTTGGACTATGGAAACAGCACGACCTGACCGTCACCACCCCCTTTCTGGGATTTTTTTCCCCGAGGGGACATCGACAGGTTTGTTTGTTTTTTGTGATTAATATTTGATTGTATTTTTAGAACACTACAGTCCACTGTAGAGACGGATTACATCACATAAAAAAAAGCATCAGCATAGCAGCAGAACAGTAGAGAATACAAAACCAAAATGAGGGGGGACGAACAAAGCAAGAGATAAACAAAATAAAAAACAAAAACAAACAAACAAAAAAGAAACAAAAACAGCCAGCCTTTGACTACGTGGGTCTTACTGCATGCCACACTCTGACATCCCTGAGAGTGCTTCGTCAGAATTCCAATGTCTGTCCCACTCTAAGTTCTAGTCTGATCCTTTTATTCTGGACAGATATGGATCCCACTTCAGGTGGAAACTCTCCACTTTATTCAGAAGCCTGTGTGAGAGTTGTTCTAGTGCAACGAGTCTCCCTAGTTGAATATGCCATACAGAGACAGGTGGGGAGGAAGGGGCCTTCCACTGGGAGATAATGAGTTTACGCCCCAGCATCAATGCAGTCTGTACCCACTCAGCGGCCTTAGGCAGAGCATATTTAAGGAGTGATGGGTCCCCCAAAACAAATAGTCTTGGTGAGAAAGGAATATCCCATCGTATAGTTGATTTGATAAAGTCATATATCTCAGTCCAAAAGATTTGGGTTTTAGGACAGCTCCAAATCATATGGGTCAATGTGCCCACCCCAGTCTGACATCTCCAGCATTCAGGGGACTGTATGAGGTTCACCCTATACAGTCTGTGTGGCGACCAGTAAATTCAGTGTAATAATTTGAATTGGATTAGTCTCGTTCTAGGTTCCCTGGACACCTTTTTACTATTCTGCAAAATTGTAGTCCATTCCTGATCTGTAAAAACCACACCAAGGTCAGATTTCCAAGCTAACCGGAGGGCGGGTAGCCCTTTACTTGTGCCCTCAACAAGCATTGAGTAATATTTAGAGACTTCACGACCTCCCCTAAAGAGTTGTTTGATGTAGCTGAGATATTCAATAGTTGGAGGTGGTGTGGAGGAGGAACCAAAGGATTTTAGCAATAAGTGCCGGAGCTGCAAATACCTCCAAAACTGACTCTGTGGCAACTGAACCTGTGCTTTAAGGTCGTTGAAGGACTTGAGAATTCTCCCCTGATACAGGTCTCCGAGAACAAGTATCCCTCTCTGGACCCACAGTCTCCAGAAAAACGGAAACTTATTAATGCAGAGTTTGGGATTGAGCCATATGGAGGCCTCAGTATGAAGGTGGGAGTTAAAATTTAATAGCAAGGCCACCTTCTTCCAGATCGTCTGCAAAAACGAAAGAATGGGGTGGGTTTGTATATCTGGTGGGAGCTTGGTGGTTAAAATGTGCATCGGAGGGAGTGGTGAGCACAAAGTACTCTCCAGACTAAACCATGGGGGGCTCGTTCTGGAGGGAGAGCCCAGTGAACCATGTGTCTCAGACTGAAAGCATAATGGTAAAACAGTAAATTTGGGACCCCCAGGCCACCTGAGTCCACTGGTTGCTGTAGTTTTTTAAGCTGTATTCTAGGGCGTCTGTTATTCCATATAAATTGGTTACATAACCTGTCAAATTGCTGAAAATATTTTGATGGGATTTTTACGCGGAGTGTTTGTAGTAGGTAATTAATTTTTGGAGCACAATTCATTTTGATGATGTTAACTTTACCCCAAAGGGTGAGAAACAAAGGGGACCATCTAATTATGTCGGTTCTGAACTTGTCCAATAGAGTAGCGGTCCCCAACCTTTTTTTGCGCCACGGACCGGTTTATGCCCGACAATATTTTCACGGACCGGCCTTTAAGGTATCGCGGATAAATACAACAAAATAAAACTAGTACCGGTACTGAAAAAAAGAAGATTTATTCATAACACACGTGAAAAGACCCAGGAAAACCGAGTTAACAATAAAAACGATAACAAAATAACGCTGAAAACCGATAAAAACCCTGAAAACCATACATTTCACACCTGAGCCTCAACTCTCGCGGCCCGGTACCAAACGACTCACGGACCGGTACCGGTCCGAGGCCCGGGGGTTGGGGACCGCTGCAATAGAGGTTCAAAATTAACCTGAACTATGTTGTATAACAAACGGGGGAATGTAATGCCCAAGTATTTAATACCAGTCTGAGGCCAGCTGAAGTCCCCTGGCTGGAACAGGGTTTTGGGGCAGAAGGCTGTCAGAGGGAGCGCTTCAGACTTTGACCATTTTACTCTATATCCTGATATATTAGAGAACCGGTTAATAATTCTTAAGAGAGCAGGTAGAGAGCGTTCTGGCTGCGATATTAGGATCAGGGCGTCATCAGCATAGAGCATCAATTTGTGATTATTATTGTGGACCTGGATACCTGGAAAATCAGGGTCTCTACGTATTGTCGCTGCCAGAGGCTCTAAAGCTAGAGCAAAAAGCAGAGGACTCAGTGGGCAGCCCTGTCTCGTACCTCTGTGGAGGTCGAAGGGCTGTGATATAATACGGTTGGTTAGTATTGATGCTCTTGGATTGTTGTAGAGAAGTTTGACCCACCTTATGAATTTTGGGCCAAAGCCAAATGCTTCCATTACACAAAATAGAAAACGCCACTCTACCCTGTCGAATGCTTTCTCTGCATCTAGGGAGAGGGCTATAGCTGGAGAAAAGTCCCCTGTAGGGGATTTATTCTGGGTTGCCCACATAATGTCAATTAGGCGTCTAACATTATCGGCAGAGCTGCGAGTCCGAATAAAACCAACTTGGTCGGGGTGTATTAAGTAAGTCATGACCTTATCTAATCTGGTTCCTAGTACCTTGGCTAAAATTTTGCAATCGCAATTGATCAAGCTTATTGGTCTGTAACTCTTACAGTCAAGCAGGTCTTTGTTTTTCTTTAAGACAAGGGAAATAAGTGCCTCCGACAGTGTTGGTGGCAGGCTGCCCTTATCCAGGGTCTATCTGCTTGGTCAGAGCAGTTCTTTTCTTATACGAGGCATGCTCGACAGGTTTTTTTTCCACATTGCTATGACATCACAACAGTGTTGATTGGTCACTGGCCATGTTGAATCCAGACCAACGTTAGCTTTGAAGATCCAGATGCGACAGCAGCTAGCAGTACTATCATAAGAGTACGGAGCAATATGTCGCCCATGGGGCGCCATGGTAGCAAAACCATCATCATCAGTGTGCCAGGCGTTTGTTATCCACACTGAAGTGCGCGGGTCCCAAGATAAACCTTTATCAGCTTCGAGATGAGCAACTAAGGTTCCAACCAATGAGAGTACAGGATACTACACTGGTAGTAAATACGCTGGAGGGTTACCTAGGTAACCACAGTCTGCTAGCAAGAAGCCGTCAGACAATGAATGCCGCCCTGTGAGGACGTTCACTCCACGAGGCTCGGAGAGTGAGCGAGTACCAGTTAGAGCTGGTTCTGGTTCCAGGGACGTTCATCGGCTTGCGGACCGTCGGATCCCCGCAGAGCTTTGGTGATGGCTCAACCGCAGCGGGGGTTGGTTTTGGGAAAGCGTGAAGTTATTTGTGCCTCACCTTTGACGGCCTCCCTCCGCCCGCGCAGGTTCAGACGTGGTGGACTGGCTGCACCGTAACGTAGACGGCTTCATCGACCGACGCGAGGCTCGCAAGTACGCCGGCAACCTGCTGAAGGCCGGGTTTATCCGGCACACTATCAACAAGGTGACCTTCTCCGAGCAGTGCTATTATGTGTTTGGAGATCTCTGTGGAGGTGAGGGCAGGAATTTAAAAACGTTTCACAATAAGAGCGTGACTTTGAGATTTCTGCTGCTCTGATGATGACTCTGTGCTTCCTCCTCAGACATGGCTGTGATGTCACTGATGGATCAGGAAGGAGCCTCCAGTCGAGGGTCTGACTGCGACCAGCTCACCTTCCCCTACCAGTACCCCATCCCCCACCCCTACAGCTCCCCCACCCGCTCCACCAGCTGCCAGCCCTCGGAGGAGGAGGAGGCCCACCCAGTGAAGGTAACGGACGCGCTCGTGTACAAACACTCGCAGTGGGTTCTGATTGGCTGTTACTGATCAGCTGGCCGCTCTTGTCCAAATATGGTTGCTGTGAAATGACTGACATCATGATCTTTTAAGCAATGATGTCATGTTTGTTGCAACCTCACAGGAAGCTGTAGCAGCGGCTCAAACTGCAGCGACAATCAGAAGGAGGGAGGAGCAGGAGGGAGCGAATTGAGAGCCTCCAAACAGGAAGCGAGTGCCTCTACTGAGAAGCGTCTGGAGGCGGAGCCTCTCAGCGACAGCAGCATCCAGCGACCTCTGACCTCCTTTGAAGACCTCCTCCCGTCATCTAGAGGTCAGCGCCACGACCTTCCAACAGCCCAGCCTGGAGTCTCCGCCTCCCGACAGTCCTTCCGCATGGCCATGGGAAACCCCGGCGACTTCTTTGTGGATGTCATGTGATCACATGTGATCACATGATGTGGGACCTGGAAATGTTTTCGTGATTATAAACTGTCGAGTTCGAAGGTTTGCTCTTTGTCATATTTAGAATTTATTTATGAACCTCCACTGTGAAGCGGCACACCTTTGACCTCACCTGCCTCCAGCACTCACCTGTCCAACCCGCCATCCTCATGTGTTTGAAGATCGGAGCAGCTCAGAGGCCGGGAGTGTTCGATTTGATCCGTTATCACGTCAGGACCTCGCTCTGAGGCTCTTCTGTTCTCCATCGAAGCGGGGTTCTCCTTTTCCTGTCCGTGAGGACATCTCAGAGGGAAGCTGAGCTTCGTCTCCAGGAGCTGCTGGAGGCTGAAACGTGTGCCGGGTTGGGCTCGACAGGAGATGCAAACCGGAAGCAGAAACAGGTTCAGGTCAGCAAGAGAAAACGGAAACTGACCGCAGATACGCCCTGCCAACCTGGCTGTCGTCCGCAGGCCTGCAGGTCCAGCAAGTCCAGCTCACTGACGGTTTCCTCGAGTCTGCGCTGACCCGGTTTCCTGCACACACTTCAGCCGCTCGTGTCTTTGGGTCACTCGTTTGTTAGTGACAGCAGAGTGAAGCAAACGTTTGAAACACCAAACCTGAAAGAAAGAAAAATCCAGTGAAACCAGCGATGTGGTTGGAGGATGGTCCTGATCCACGGTGCAGCTTTGGGCGTGTTTCACTGCTGATGTTACCTGAGTCAGGTGGTCCAGCTGAGAGGTGACCAAAGTCTGGAGAACAGTTTCTACATCGTTCAGAGACCAAAGCGACTGAACCCAGAAAGACTCCAACAGTCACAGTTTCCTGTTTTTATGAACCAGACTGTGTGAATCTCACAAACTTTGATCCTTTTATTGGTTATCGGTCTCGTCCCTGCGCACAGAGACTCCTCCTGCTGCTCTGAGTGTCCTGATGATGTCACGTTGTGTAGATGAGATGTTCACAGGTTCGTGAACCTCTGAGAAGCTCTACCTCTGTAGGTGTGCGGAGTCATGTGACCGAGCGGTTCACAGTCACCTTTAAATCTTCCTCCAGCTGTCTGTGTGACGTTTCCACCTTTTCTTGCTCCATCACAGCTTTCAGAGAAACGCTGTGAATCCTCTGCAGACATTTGAGTTGTTTAAAACAATAAAACTCTTTGAAACGTGTGAAATGCTTCTGTCCGATCTGCATGCTGAGCTGATTACAGCAGGCTCTTTGAACGATGGGTGACGCTGGACAAAAACTACAAAACACAGAGGCCTCATGGGCCGCGAAGCTCAGGCTCTGTGAGACAGGTGAACACCATCCAGAGTAAGAATCTGCTTAGATACCATATTTCTAAGATTTTCAGGGCCGAGTACAATAACCTCAGTTTGATCTGAATTAAGAAGCAGAAAGTTAGCGGCCATCCAGGTCTTTATGTCTTTAAGACATTCCTGCAGTTTAACTAATTGGTGTGTGTTACCTGGCTTCATGGACAGATAGAGCTGTGTGTCATCTGCATAGCAGTGAAAATGTATGCTATGTCTTCTAATGATGCTGCCTAAGGGAAGCATGTATAATGTAAACATAACTGGTCAGAATTGTTTTATTTTTTATTCATGTGGATATAGTACATATGACATAAATATCACAAGTTTATTTTTATAACAAAATAAACGTGTCATTTTTCACGTGATGTGGATTTATAGACATATAAGTTCAATATCCACATGAATAAAAATAATAAAGTAATTCATTTATACAGGTAGTGTAAAAGTCAAAACTAGGTAATATTTGAAAAAGAATCCAGAACATGTAAAAACAGAGAAATATGTCCGGTGACCCTGAAGAGCTTCAATCTGAACGTTTCCACTCAGAAACAAAACACGCCTCCTTCATCAATTCGTTGTAGTGAACACATTCTCCCACGGTCACCCTGAAGCCTAACCTTGGTCTTTGGGGACCCCTGATGTCTGGGCCCGGACAGTGACGTCACTGGCTCGTGTTCACACCGCACTATTTTCTGCTGGGACGCGTCCCAAACCGTTCAGCTGCCGCCTCGGGCTCCGGGAGCGGGCACGGCGGGGGACCGGGACGCGCTGGTGTTCGAACCACATCGACACCAGACCCCGGGCCGCTGGCACAGGGAGCCGCGGCGGTCAGCTGTTGTCCCGCAGGGCAGGGAGTGTCCCGGCGGAGGAGGGCGGTGCTCTGAGCGGGACGCGGCCGGCGGGGCTCCGTCAGCTGACGCGGAGCTCCGCCGCGGCGCAGACATCTTGGCACCGAACGGAGGAGACGGAGGGTCCGGTCCTCACGGTCTAACGCCCCGATGGATCGACGGCAGGGCTCGCGGGTACGGGAGGAGTCCTCGCCGAGAGCCAGCGGCCTGTCCGCGGGGCCGGGGAGCACCGGGAGCGGTCCGCGCTCTGCCCGTGAGTCCGTCCGTCCGCACTGCAGCAGCGGTGGCTGACCGCTGCGGCAGCGCTAGCAGCAGCTGCTAACGGCTAGCTCCGAAGCAGCCGTCAGAAATCCCGGTTTTCGCTCCTGGCGCTGACTGCTCCCGTCTTTTCCGCCTGAACTGCGGTGTAATGTCCTCAGTGAGAGCCGAGAAGCCGCCCGTCAATTCGGCTCACCCATAAGGAAGCTGCGTGTAAGAAAAATGAACCTTTTTAGCGTTTTTATGTGTCGCTGTCGTCGATAAATACCATTCTCGTCGGCGGCGCCGAAACCTACGTGACTGGGTGGAAACCTCAGTCCTCTCGTCCAGGTCCAAATAACTGGGGGATAAACGAGGCTGCCGAAAACAGCGGCACAGCCCGCCGTTACCGGCCGCTAACCGATCTGAAGGGTTTCCTTCGCTATCCCGGGAAATTTAACACCAAAGTTAAAACGGAGATTTCTTCAATGGGGTTCGGAATGCGCCCCTTTTAAGGTTTATCAGCGGGTAACTGCAGGCTGTCAGCGTTCATTTTCACCTTCAGTGTGGAGATGTTCTTATTGTGTTCTCATATGTGAATATCAAAACGCCTTTTCGTGTCTACGATTAAAATAAATGTGTAATATGAAACAATAAAAGGGAGAACATGTCCGCCAACATTTAAACGTTTCATCTTTATAATCTGAAGCATCCGCACGGAGTGGTGTAGTTTGACGTTTACAGGAAAACCACAAATGCATCTTCACATTTATACAAACGAGCTTTCTTTAGAAAAGATGATGTATATTTATAAGAAGGTAAATTGACAGCTGGTCTCTGTGTGTGAAATTAAAATAATGATGGACTCTGCTTTATTTACGATGCTCTGTTCAGGTGCTGCTCTGACAGTCAGATTTCAGAGTGTACAGCTGCCTGCCTGTCATCAGGATTACTGCAGATTCATTTCCAGCTGAGCGATGTTTATGTGCGTGGACGCTGAGGTCCTGAACCCACGGTCCACATTTCATGTCACAGTTTAACATTATGATGTCATCAGCTGGCTGGGGATGGGAACTGATAGGAATTGAGCGATCCCAGTATTCAGTCTCTTATGGATTGTCTGTCACCAGCATTACTAAGTCATTACAGTCATGTAAATGAACTACACGCTGTGGGTCGCATGTTTGAGCCTGCTGAGGTTTCCTTCTTTGTTGTCATCAGTAACATATTACACAGAACACTTTGTTCTACTATTCGTTACTTTCATGTTCCAGTGTAAAATGATCTGAAGCGCTCGTAATTACCATCTAACGATATAACCCCGAGGCTACAGCCCCACGTAGCAGCACACACGTCTCTCAGGTCTTTCTCTTAGTACAGGCGTGGGCAACTCCAGGCCTCGAGGGCCGGTGTCCTGCAAGTTTTAGATGTGTCCTTGATCCAACACAGCTGATTCAAATGGCTAAATTACCTCCTCAACCATTCTTGTAGTTCTCCAGAGGCCTGGTAACAAACTAATCATTTGATTCAGGTGTGATAACCTGGGTGATATCTAAAACCTCCAAGACACTGGCCCTCGAGGCCTGGAGTTGCCCACCCCTGCCTTAGTACAACGCAATGATGAAAACCAGCACAAAAAGCGGTCACCACAGTGATTCTGAACAGGTAGAGGAGGCTGCAGTCTGACTGCTCATCTGTTTGTTACCTGGTGCACTCTGGGTTCTTGGCTAGCTTAGCGTTAGCATGCTGTCTGTGCAGATGCTTGTAAAGAGTGAAGTTGTGTTAGCAGCAGACTGCAGTTTGTATCTCGTCCTTTTGTGCAATAAAATAAAAGTGACGTGCATATCCACGCTGGAGACTGCGCCACCGTTTTCCTCCTCCGACACGCCAATTAAAATCAGCTGATCATAACACGAGTGCAAGAACCAATAAGCGGGATCGATAGCTCAATGACCAGGAGGAATGGAGTTTTCCGAGTCGGGAACAGCCCCCCCTGTTGTGTGGAGTGTTTCCTAGGTGCTGCCTGTAATAACTTGCGCCCTCTTCTTCTCTGTGCAGCTGTCTCTCTCCGTTATGATTGGCTCTGACTGACAGTGTCAGCTCCTCATCCACGACTGCGGTGTTGATCTCCAGAGCTTGTTGCCATGACAGCAGGTGAGAACTCAGCATGCTCAGAATCTTTTACTCAGAGCAGCTTAGCATGATTCAGGGCTCGCAGTCATACTCCTCTATCCTAACATCATCATCTGTCTGAAACAAGTTACTGTAGTCCCTCCCCTTTTAGACAGCTGGCTTCTGATTGGCTGCCCCTCACAGGCATCTGTATGGTGCTGGTGATGTCATAAAGATCCAGGAGTAGAAAAGTTTTAAATGGCCGTCACTGTTCATCATCCAGCAGTAACCATGGAAACATGTTTCCGTGGTAAAGATGTTGGAGTGTTTCCACACCCTTAGAGAATGTAACGCAGCGAGCCTGCTGAGGTCATCCATATGGATTCATTAATGTTGATTGATTACTGATTACTACAGAGCTGCATGCTGAACGTGACGCTCTGCAGCTTCCTTCGGTCCTGCTGAAATGCAGAGGGAGCCTGTTGCTAGGCAACAGCAGCAGGGCTGTGGCGCTGACAGAAAGCTCAGTGAGCGACGCCGGGCTCACAGGTGAGCTCGCTGGTCCGACCTCCGGTCGATGCACAGCATCTGCTCCGACAGGCCCGTCAGGACATCGGGTATAATAGGGACGTCTGAGCGCCGCATTAGAACAGCTGGAGCGGCAGTGATGTGGACGTTAGTGGATGAAACACGTGTTAGCGCACTCTGACCCGGACAACCCCGATCACCTCGTGTTCAGGCTGAGGAGGCGGTCTCAGATGACGAGAGCTTTTTCCAATGTTAGCTCGACTGTGCGCATGCATCAAGGTCGGTAACGATCACCGCAGTGTCGGCCATGTTTGATATCTGGATACAATCAGATGCAGGTGACAGGAACAGGAACCCCACAGGGCTCACCTGTCCTGTTCAACCACCTGAGGACTGACGTAGTGACACCAGCCCGGCAACCGTGCGGTAAAACTCGGCGCACAGTCTCCACAGGTCACGTCACCTGTGAAGCGGCTGTTGTTCGCCGCTGTATCCCCTCTGCTGTGGCCTCAGACAGGCACGCCGCTCTGACCTTTTATTACTAAATGTTTCTGACATCGAGCGAGCTCTGACAACATTCCTGGATCGCTGCATGGATGCTGTTAGGAATCATGGCGGAGCAGGGTCAGAAGATGGTTCCTCTTTAAGGGAGGGCGTGACCTAAAACTGCGGTGCTGACCGTCATGTTTGGAGGTGTGGCTGTGGGGGAGGGTAAAGAAGCGTGATCTCAGGTATTCCTTCAGCAGTGTCTGTGTGACCCAGTGTGGGTTTTTTTGTTTTTTTTTCTAAACAGGAAGGGGCGTGTCCCACGGCGCCGCTGTGCTGCTGCTGCGGCTCTGTGGTTTTTTTAGGTTTTGATTTTTGTAGCGTTGGACGAGAAAATCAAAACCTAAAGAAAATACAGCGCTGACAGAACTTCCTGCAGGGGGTGCCGAGCACCAGGCTGCTGGACATGAGGAGGTCTGGACACTTCCTGTGACCTTCATCAAGTTTCAGGTGAGAACAGGAAGTTGTCACATGCACGCTGAATTCCACTCTTCATCATCTGCTGCTCATTAACTCCTCCTCTTCGTCCTCTTCCTCCTCCTCAGGTGTTGTGGCTCCTTGTGACAGTCTTGGAGGCATCACTGGCCTTCGGCGATCACGCCACAGCTGAATCTTTGAGGCTGATGTGTGCTGATGTGATCGCTGTCAGAGCGTTTGGATCTTTCTCAGTAAAGCAGTGAAAATAAACTTTCCGAGTGTCTCAGTCTGTTTACGTGAACCCGCCCACAGACGCTGCCGATGAGGTCATCACGCTTATGATGTCATTGCGCTGTTTAGAATCCTTTGATTCCGCATTGCAGCCTGTTTCAGCCACCAGTGCTGACTGCTGGACCAGTGAAAGCGGCGTGACGCGTGCTTACTCACAGTAGACTGTACATAAAAGATGGACTCCAGGCTGTTTTGATCCAATCAGAAATTACGTACATACCTGCTCATTAGTAACATCCAATCAAAATCCTTGAATTTCACTCAAACTGGAGCTCCGCCTTTGTGGACGCTCTGTACAGTAACCTCACAGCAGCCATATTGTTGGTCACATGATGTCATTAAAAAGGCTCCAACAGCACAAACGCCGTCCCGTTGTCCCGATATCACAGCAAAGTGTGTAAAAGACACGCCGTCCACAGTGTCCATTTCACGCTGTGACCCTCCAAATGTGCAGTAAGCTGCAGAGCCAGCAGAGGGAGACATTTCAAGCCAACATGGAAATAATGACGTGAAACGTTTAAACAGACCTTATTAAGACTTTTACATGTAAACACAGGTTAGCGTGTACACACCACGCTTGGCAGAGCAGCAGCGGGGCTATTACACGCTTTCTTGTAATACTGGGTTGGTCCAGAAGTCCAAACTGCAGATACCATCTACCTGTCAGTCAAAGAGGCCACACCCCTAATAATGCAAACAGGTGAGTTATATAAACATTTCCCCGCCTACTGGTGTTATGAAGGGGGGCAAATGTTGACTGGGGGTGGTGTCCAAATTCATGGGCTGCATCTTCCTGAGGCTGCATTTGTAGACCGATTACATCACAGCAACGTGCCAAAGGGCTGTCCAAATTCGTAGACTACTCCGAATGCAGCCGACGCTACTAAGTTTTAATGTTACTGTTACTCCCCTCGAGTCTTAATAAAGCTCAACTTGTTCTTTGCGTTTAAACTGACATTTATTTCGGACAGGAGGATTCTTCGAGATGTCTTAACATGTAATGATGTCCAACCACAGCCGATACAATGCCGTCAGAACTAAAAAGAAATACAAACTTAATAAAGTCCTTAAGCATTATATAACGAAACATTCCAACAAAAGGATCAATAAAATACACATTACACTTCACACTGCGGGAATTGCACTGGAAAATCACGCAACACTCGCGTATTTACATACAACGATAATAAACAAAATAAACATTTACCTCATTGGCCTCACTCAAAGGGAATAAAACTTTCATCTTTACGTCGTGGGGAGGTCCAAAAAAGGCACTCTTTTATTTATCTTTCTGTAGACGTGCAAACCTCGTGGCTCGTCTCTTAATTAGCTTGCTGAGTGTGTCAGCCAACAAAAATGCCCTCTTAGCAGCAACAGACGGAACCATAGGAAAGGTTCCTATCTAATTGCACAATTAGCACAAATAACACATTTAAACATATAAATCTAATCAACAAAACATGAATTACTATTTATTTCTTATTTCTTAATATTTCAACTACTAATTGTTTCAACCTTAAATATCTAATAAAATGAACTTAAATGCGAGAGTTGCCTATGACTGCAGCTACAATCACTCTTATTATTCTTTCTGGGTCACAAACTTTTAAGATATTTTCAGGCGAGAATGTAGCTGTTGTAAACTTCAAATATCTGCAAGGTTTATCAAGACATCACATATTTGCAAAAGTGCTCCGACATTTTCAGAGACGTCTGTTATCCACCAGCTCGATAGCTAGCCGGGAGGTCAAGGGTCACTAGAGGCGGCGAGAACAGCGAACTCCCGGCTTCATCGTTTTCAGATCCCCGCGGTCTTTGGCTACTCAGGTTAAACATGATATATAAGTTACTTAGATAACTTAAAAATGTTATTGTTTGGCTTTTTTCAGTGTTGTATTTGTTCCTGAGTAAATCGGTTTGGCTGAGATTAAAGTTATACAGGGAGTGCAGAATTATTAGGCAAGTTGTATTTTTGAGGAATAATTTTATTATTGAACAACAACCATGTTCTCAATGAACCCAAAAAACTCATTAATATCAAAGCTGAATGTTTTTGGAAGTAGTTTTTAGTTTGTTTTTACTTTTAGCTATTTTAGGGGGATATCTGTGTGTGCAGGTGACTATTACTGTGCATAATTATTAGGCAACTTAACAAAAAACAAATATATACCCATTTCAATTATTTATTTTTACCAGTGAAACCAATATAACATCTCCACATTCACAAATATACATTTCTGACATTCAAAAACAAAACAAAAACAAATCAGCGACCAATATAGCCACCTTTCTTTGCAAGGACACTCAAAAGCCTGCCATCCATGGATCCTGTCAGTGTTTTGATCTGTTCACCATCAACATTGCGTGCAGCAGCAACCACAGCCTCCCAGACACTGTTCAGAGAGGTGTACTGTTTTCCCTCCTTGTAAATCTCACATTTGATGATGGACCACAGGTTCTCAATGGGGTTCAGATCAGGTGAACAAGGAGGCCATGTCATTAGTTTTTCTTCTTTTATACCCTTTCTTGCCAGCCACGCTGTGGAGTACTTGGACGCGTGTGATGGAGCATTGTCCTGCATGAAAATCATGTTTTTCTTGAAGGATGCAGACTTCTTCCTGTACCACTGCTTGAAGAAGGTGTCTTCCAGAAACTGGCAGTAGGACTGGGAGTTGAGCTTGACTCCATCCTCAACCCGAAAAGGCTCCACAAGCTCCTCTTTGATGATACCAGCCCAAACCAGTACTCCACCTCCACCTTGCTGGCGTCTGAGTGGGACTGGAGCTCTCTGCCCTTTACCGATCCAGCCACGGGCCCATCCATCTGGCCCATCAAGACTCACTCTCATTTCATCAGTCCATAAAACCTTAGAAAAATCAGTCTTGAGATATTTCTTGGCCCAGTCTTGACGTTTCAGCTTGTGTGTCTTGTTCAGTGGTGGTCGTCTTTCAGCCTTTCTTACCTTGGCCATGTCTCTGAGTATTGCACACCTTGTGCTTTTGGGCACTCCAGTGATGTTGCAGCTCTGAAATATGGCCAAACTGGTGGCAAGTGGCATCTTGGCAGCTGCACGCTTGACTTTTCTCAGTTCATGGGCAGTTATTTTGCGCCTTGGTTTTTCCACACGCTTCTTGCGACCCTGTTGACTATTTTGAATGAAACGCTTGATTGTTCGATGATCACGCTTCAGAAGCTTTGCAATTTTAAGACTGCTGCATCCCTCTGCAAGATATCTCACTATTTTTGTCTTTTCTGAGCCTGTCAAGTCCTTCTTTTGACCCATTTTGCCAAAGGAAAGGAAGTTGCCTAATAATTATGCACACCTGATATAGGGTGTTGATGTCATTAGACCACACCCCTTCTCATTACAGAGATGCACATCACCTAATATGCTTAATTGGTAGTGGGCTTTCGAGCCTATACAGCTTGGAGTAAGACAACATGCATGAAGAGGATGATGTGGACAAAATACTCATTTGCCTAATAATTCTGCACTCCCTGTAGTTTTCACACAGCTGAATAAACGTCAAACAGAAAACTGATTAAACAGACGTGTGAGACGGTCAAGAGTTTACTCCAGAGTTTATTAAACTCCACCGAGACAGCGGTGACGGAGATCTGAAGGCTAGACCATCCCATTTCACAGCCACTCACTTCCGGTCTACCCGACCTTCTGAGGACCCGGCCCACGTAGACCACGAAGGCTGGGTCCTCAGGAGGACGCCGCCTATGAATTTGGACACCTCTAGAGATTGATTGTGTTTCAGGCTGTAAACATGTTTGTTTCTGCTGTGAAGCTTTAACATGGAAGTCTATGGAGACTGACTCACTGCTGCCCCTGCTGGACGTCAGAGGAACTGCAGGTTCAGTCTAACAGCAGCTCATACTGAGGCTATGACACTAAAGACAACATAAACATGAAGCTGCTCTGCTTCCCGACACACACACACACACACACACACACAGAGTTTCTGCAGAGGTGATAATATTCAGTCATGAAACTGGAGCTTCAGTTAAACTGAGGAACCTGATTTCTCGTCTCTCTGCTGATGGTTGAGGCGTCCAGTTTGACCTGCAGGACGGTTTTTGGTCGCTCCCGGTCACCATGGCAACCAGCAGCTTGTAAAAACAGACGGCGAATTGTTTCTTTTCATCGGCCAGAAAAAAATACAAGAAAAGAACAAGACGGAGGGTCTGTTTGTGAGGTGTGGGAATCTGCTGACGAGTGTGTGTGTGTGTGTGTGTGTGTGTGTGTGTGGATGGACAGATGAATGGACAGAAGTGTAATTAAATCGTCATCCTTCAGCTCCGGCTGAAAGTCCGTCTCCTCCTCCGTCTCTCTGAGTGATGTGCCGTCAGGATCCCATCGTTCCGGGCCTCCGAGCCAGCTGGACTTGGGCCCCGAGGCCCCGGGCCCCAGGCAGTGGTCCAGAAACACTGAAACATGATGGGATACCCAGCAGGTGCTACCTGAGAGGCGGTAAGCTGTGCGGGTGTTAGTGTTTCCTCAGGTTTGTTTAAAAAGGATGAAGACAACAGTTCAGTTTCTGCTCTGTGCGGTGGAGGTCTCCATCTGTAGTCAATACTCAAAGTAATGTAATAAAACCTGTTTAGTGTGAGGCAATGAGCCCTCAGGTGCACCTGAACAGGAAGCCCACCTGTTGGCACCTGGCTCATTTTCTGTACTCATTTAGCATTTGGTTGAACTTCCTTCAGGAAGCCTGCAGTCGCTCCAGCAGAGCTGCAGGAGCAGAATTCTTCATTTAGCATCGATGCATCTGAAGTCACGCTAAATAAAACCCAGTAAAAATAATTAAAAGTGATTTTAAAGGAGGACTAACATGGATAACACTTACACCGTCCTCCAGCATTGCAGGTGCTCCTTCAGCTCAGAGCGTAAGGCGGCGAAGGTGGTGCAAGGAAAGGAAGCAGAAGTGAGTTTGCAGAGCTGGAGTTACAGAGACAGCCTCATAAACCAGCGCTTCCCGGTCTTTTCATCAGTAATGCCAGATCCCTCTTCAACAAAATGGACGAAATAAGGCTCCAGGTTGTGACAGATCGCACCATTAGGATAGCTGTGTACTTATGATCACAGAATCCTGACTTCATCCATGCATCCCGAACTCAGCCATCATGCCAACAGACTACACAACATGGCGCTAAGACAGGACCATGGTTAGAGAAGAGTAGGTGGGGTGTGTGTAGATCAACAATAAATGGTAAATGGCCTGTATTTATGTCTGTGAAGGTTCTCAGTCATCCAGGTCATCGTAGTCAAAGGAGTTTGCAAAGAAAGGCGTCTGGACTTCTTTAAGTTTGTATTTATAAGGCCTCTTTAAGGCCTGTATTTATATAGCGCTTTTCTAGTCCCTAAGGACCCCAAAGCGCTTTACATATCCAGTCATCCACCCATTCACACACACATTCACACACTGTGAATGTGTGTGTGTCTGTGTCTGTACACAACAATAAGTGATGTACAGACACAGTGACTGTGGACAGCCATTGCTTCCCTGACATGGAGTAAATGAAATGGAGACCCTTCTACCTACCAAGGGAGTTCACTGTTGTTTACCTTCCACTGACTGCTAATGCTAACTCAGCTAACTATACACGAGCATTAGCTGACAGCAGAGGCGCTATCCTGACGCAGTTTCATTATTGCGGGGACTTCAATCATGTGGATCTGAGGATAGCGCTCCACAAATTCCATCAACGTGTAAAGTGCAGAAGTACCAGAAGATTCAACACGTTGGACAAGCTGTACTCTAACATCAACCTGGGCTACAGAGCTAAGCAGCTCCCACGTCTGACCCAGTACGCTCCTGTTACAGGACGTCAGGGCTCGTCTTGGTCATATGAAACCGACTTTAAGCCCCCTTGACGTCCTTCCTGCTTAGTGTGTTTGACTTTATTGGCCAACATCCAAATTTTGTCAAAGATCGTGGAAACAGTAGCAACACAACGTAACTATTTGTTGGGAAAAAAATAATGTTATGGACATTTTCCGTCTGCTTTTTGCAAATTGCTCTCCACTGAAACGACTGTCACGACATCTTGATGGCAGCAGAGTCCAGAGCTGTGGTTCAGTTGGACCTCAGCTCTGCCTTAAATACTGTAGATCACAGCATCATGATAAACAGGCTCAAGCACCTGTTTGGGATTACTGCTGTTCATTTTTTTCTATATATTTTTATTGAAATTTTCTGTTGTAAAATACAAACAAAATTTCAACACCCTCACATTCACGCACCCATCCATACATCAAACCGGCCTACATCATATTCAAATGTAGAAATAAGCATAGTTCTCACAGTAATACAAAAATACAAGGAATTAGGATAAACAAGATTCTCCCCTCCTTCCCTTCTTCTTTTTCTTCTTTCTCATAAACATCCTTCACCTCCATTCCCTAAAATATCCATATATGGCTTCCACATATTCACAAAGTTCCAGTTTTTGCAATATATGTTTATCTTTCCAGGCCTAGAGAGTCTGCAATTTCCTTCTTCCAGAGTCCCATGGAGGGAGCATCCATACTCCTCTACCATAGTGCAATGGCTCTTCTGGCTTGAAGTAGTCCATAGTCCAGTAATTTAGTTTTTTTCCCTGGTTGCTTAAATTCCCTTGGGTATATTCCAAGTACACAAAGTTTACCTTTTAAGACATTTGATGACATCTTTCCAAAATTCCTGGATTTTAGGACATTCCCATAAACAATGGAGAAGAGTTGCTCTGCTGTCATATTTGTCTTTTACTGTTCTGCTTTGTGGGGTCCCTCAGGGATCTGTCTTTGATTCAGTTCTCTTTTTGCTCTATATTTTCGCCCTAGGCCAAATCATTAGGCGTAACAATCATATTTTCTATCATCCGTATGCTGATGACATTCAGTTATACTCTTCTTTCAAAGAGTTTTATAAATTGCCTGACAGAAATCAAGGTTAAACAACAACATCCTCCAGCTAAACTCTGATTCTTGCTCCCGACTACATGATTTCAGAAATCAGGCAGCATTTCAGCTTCTTAGACTCTTCTGTTGAATCGAGCCTCAGAAAGCTCGGTGTCATATTTGACACTCTGTTGTTTGAGCAACAGACGGCTGGTCCAGAACTGTTTTTATTATCTCAGGAACATTTCAGACTGCTGATGACAAAGGCTGAACCTGAGATGATTCTTGGTAAATGGTAAATGGCCTGTATTTATATAGCGCCTTTCTGGTCCCTAAGGACCCCAAAGCGCTTTACATATCCAGTCATTCACCCATTCACACACACATTCACACACCGGTGATGGCAGCTACGTTGTAGCCACAGCCACCCTGGGGCGCACTGACAGAGGCGAGGCTGCCGGACACTGGCGCCACCGGGCCCTCTGACCATCACCAGTAGGCAACGGGTGAAGTGTCTTGCCCAAGGACACAACGACCGAGACCGTCCGAGCTGGGGCTCGAACCGGTAACCTTCCGATTACAAGGCGAACTCCCAACTCTTGAGCCACGATCTTCATGCTCTTATTTCTTCCTGTTTGCATTACTGTAACAGTCTCTTTACTTCTTTTAATAAATCAGCTTTGAATCGTCTTCAGACTGTGCAGAACGCTGCAGCGAGACTTTTAACAGGCACAAACAAAAGATCTCATATCACTCCAGTTCTTGCTTCTCTTCATTGGTTGGCAGTAAATTTAGGTTCTGACCATGTAGAGCTTGAGCATGGCCCTACATGGTCAAGCTCCCCAGTAGATCTCTGACCTCTTCCCGAGCTCTGAGGTCATCATGTCAGAGGCTGCTGGTGGTGATCGGGCCTTTCAGGCTCCACGGCTGCAGATTCCACTGAGTCTTTTAAAAAGCAGCTGGAGACATTTTTATTGAGACAAGCTTTTAATTAATTTGTTGTTTTTCTGTGGCAAGATCTGAAGACTGCTGTTCACAAACGCTGTCCATCTAATCTGACTGAGCTGGAGCTGTTTTGCAAAGAAGAATGGGCAAGGATTTCAGTCTGTAGATGTGCAAAGCTGGTAGAGACATACCCTAAAAGACTGGCAGCTGTAACTGCAGCAAAAGGTGGTTCTACAAAGTATTGACTCAGGGGGCTGAATAATTACGCACACCCCACTTTGCAGTTATTTATTTGTAAAAAATGTTTGGAGTCATGTATGATTTTCGTTCCACTTCTCACGTGTACACCACTTTGTATTGGTCTTTCACCTGGAATTCCAGTAACAGTGATTCATGTTTGTGGCTGTAATGTGACAAAATGTGGAAAAGTTCAAGGGGGCGAATACTTTTGTAAGCCACTGTATGTATATATATAATATTCTGCTCACGTTCTGTAACTTCTGTCGGTGCTGTGCTTTTGGAAACCGAATTTCCCAGAGGAACCCACCCAAGGGATTAATAAAGTTTTATCTTATCTTATCTTATCTTATCTTATCTTATCTTATCTTATCTCTTATTCATTTCTTATTTTATTGTGAAGCACGTTGTGATTCTTTATCTGTGAAAAGCACTATATAAATACATTTTACTTAGTATGACCACATGTCACTGGTTATGATTCCTGCATACACCCTCTCAGGACATTTGCATTAACAACTACGAGAACCATCTCAACCTGGCCTGATGATCCTCTCTGTGGACTGTTTTGAAAGGACTAACTGGGACATTTTTGAACATACAGACCTGGAATTATTCACTGACGGTGTGAAGAAACACATCTGGGCTTTTCCCAACCAGAAGCCTTGGATGACCAGGAAGGTCCAGCGGCTGCTTAAAGAGAGCTTTCAGGCCTGGTAACAAGGCCTTCTACAGCATGTCATGGTCCAGAAAGGCTTAGAGGGACTAGAGGGTTGAGGAGCACCTGCACATATTCCTCGAGACCAGCTTGTTGCCCTGCTGGGGCCCCTAGCTAACTCTCTCTCTGATTCTATACATGACCTGGGTGTCTATTTGGATAGCTCCTTTAAGCTCGATAAGCAAGTGTCATCTGTAGTTAAATCTGTTTTTTTTTTCAGTTGCGCCTGATTTCTAAAGCTAAGCATTATATACCACACAGGGACCTGGAAAAACTTATCCACACTTTTGTGACCTCCAGGTTAGACTATTGCAATTCTCTCTACTGTGGTCTCCGAGCCTTCTCTCTTTGAAGACTGCAGCTCGTTGAGAATGCTGCGGCTCGCCTTCTTACTGGAGCTAGAAAATTTGACCCTATTACTCCGGCTCTTGTTGATCTACACTGGTTACCTATTAAATATCGCATTGAGTTTAAAATCTTGCTACTCACTTTTAAAATCCTGAATAACATTGCGCCCAGCTACCTCACTGACCTCCTCAATCTGTACACTCCTTGTCGTGCATTAAGATCATCAGGTCAGTTACTCCTGGCCCAACCTAAGTTTAGACTGAAGACCAGAGGTGATCGTGCCTTTGCTTCAGCTGCACCCAACCTTTGGAACAGCCTCCCCGCTTCTATTCGAGCCTTGAACTCTATCCATTCCTTTAAATCAAGATTGAAAGCATATCTATTTGACTTGGCTTTCCTGACCAGTTAATACCGTTTTAAACTTATTTAAAATTATTAAATGTATTATTTTGTTATTAATTTTACTGCGGTTTTTGTCTTCGTAGTGGATTTTTTATTTGAGATCTGACCTTCCCTCTTTATTGAGGTTGATGCCTATTTTATTTAACTCTGGTCTATTAATGCCTCTATTCTGTCTGTGCACTAGCACTAGCCTGATCTGTACCCTGTCATTGACTTATGTTGATTCTCCATATTACTGTGAAGCACTTTGGTGTGCCTTCGGGTTTTTAAATGTGCTATATAAATAAAACTGTACTGTAACTGTATTGTACAGTAACAAGAGCAGGCAGGTCCAGCACATCACCAACTACAGGACCAGTCATGGAGCAGCTAAAGGTGGAGTCTCACTAGTGGAGAAGTTGAATTGTTTCTTTGCTCATGTTGAGGCAGAGCCTCCAGTGGCAGCTGCATGCAGCAGCGTACAACAACATCACCTCCATCCTCAAGGTGGAGGAGTGTGAGGTGAGGCTGTCCCAGGAAGGCAGCTGGACCTGATGTTGCTCCTGGATGTGTGCAGAGCAGCTGGCCGTGGTCTTTACCATAGATCTTTGATCTGTCACCGTCTGACGCCACAATCCCACCCCGCCTGACACCCTCCCCCTCCCCAAAAAATCACCTGTCGCCTGCCTGAATGACTCCTGGCAGGTGGCTCTCACCCCAGCATGATGAAATGTTTCAAGAGACTGATTCATAGCGCGTCGTTCATCCCTCCCTCCTTTGCTGCACACCAGTCTGCTTACAGGGCTCACAGGTTGACGATTGGCCTCCATGCTGTCTTGGAGCTGCGCACACTTCCTCTTTATTGACTTCAGCTTGGCTTTTAAAACCATCCTTCCTTACAGACTGGCGTGCAGACCTTGGACTGCCTTCTTCCACCTGTTGCTGGATTAAGGACTTTCTGACAGGTGGGCCCTCACACCTCGGTCATCAGCACCGCCTCTCTCCAGGACTGTGTGCTGAGCCCCGCCCACTACGGGGCTCCTCTCTGGTGGGGATGTCTCTGCCTACGGGGACGAAATGGAACTGCTGACAGGGTGGTGCACAAGGAACTACCTGATCCAGAAACAGCTAAGACCAAGGATCATTGTGGACCACTGGACGTCTGTTTCCTGGGAGTCCTCAGGAAAAACAACATCTCCCAAAAACTGTTGGTGTCCTTCTACTGACGCTGTATTGAAAGCATCCTGTGCTACTGTCTGTGTGTGTGGCTCTCCAGCTGCACAACAGCGTAGACGAAAACACTCCACAGAATCATTCAGACTGTCCAGGAGACCATCGGCTCTCCTCTGCCCTCTCTGAAGAGCTCCAAAGCTCCTGCTGCCTTAGAAGAGCCAAGAACATTTTAATAGACTCCTCACACCCCAGTCACAATTTGTTCCATCTGGAACAACAGCCTGCCATCTGGCATGACACAGGAGGCCTGAAAAACAGTTTCTATCTGGTGGCCATCAGGGCATCAAACAAGTCAAGTGGTTTTATTGTCATTCCAACCATGTGCAGTGGTACAGTACACAGTGAAGTGAGACAACGAGACCATGATACTACATATGACAGACAACAACACAGGACTACATAAAGTGCAAAGTGTGCAAAAACAAAAAACAGTCTAACACCCGACAGAACAGAACAACACAGACACACACAAGTAGAGACGCTGCTGGACCTTCTTAGTTATGGAGCTGGTGCTGAGGGACCAGGAGAGGTTCTCCACCAGGTGGACACCAAGGAATCTGGTGCTCTTGACGACCTCCACAGAGGATCCATCGATGTTCAGGGGACAGTGATCTCTCCGTGCTCTCCTGAGGTCAACAATCATGGCTTTTGCTTTGTCCACTGTAATAAACACACAGCGTAGGCGACCACATTTCAATGCTTTTCAGGATTCTGTTATTACTCTCGTCACGACACACACACACACACACACACACACGCACACACACACACACACACACACACACACACACACACACACACAGAGTTCTAAAGCTCACAGCTCCCCAACAACAACAACTAAGACAGGATCTATTTCACCCTTTTAACGCAGGTGCAGCGTGATCGTTTGTGCCGCTCAGGTGCGTCCGCCTCGCTGCAGCCGCACCACGTCCACGTTCTGCCACCGTCCCATTAGATGGTGTCACATTAGATGGTGTCACATTAGAGTTACAGGTGCAATGGTGTGAATGACTGTCATAGTAAGGAAGGCACTTGATCTCATTATATTGCATGTATTTATTTCATGTATTTATAATGACAATAAAGACAAAGACAGGATGGATGGCGCTGAGTGTGATGTCAGCAGTCTCACAGCAGGTGCAGTATCAGCAGTACCTGCTGCAGATGTCATTTCTCTCTGAGAAATGTGGAAAATGCGAGTCCTGCAGACTAATGTCAGGCTCATCGTGAAGAAAGAGTGATGATGAGACATTCAGGGACCAAAGCGTAATCACGGCTCTTCTCTCAGTTTGACCTTCACTTTCCTCAGGAGAACACTGACTTTCTAACAAACTGGCTCTCGGATGAGTTTTGGTTTCAGGTTTCTGTCAATGTATCGATCGATTCTCACCCTGCCAGCACAGAGCGAGTTGCTGTGAGGTCACAGCAGTGTTGTAGTGCATGATGGGAATCTGCCAGGCCACTCAGCTGCCAACATTTAAACCTCATTCAGCTCACAATGCAGCGTTAATGAGCTGCTTAACATGCGCCATATGATGAGCTCCTCTAAAGATGCCTTGCAGGCACTTTGTCAGAGTGAAGGTGACCGTGAACTGGACAGAGACGCCGAGTGTGGGCGGAGAGATAAACAAGACAACAATGCAAACGGGGGGGGGTGTTATTGAGGGGCCTGCGAGGAGTGATTAATTCATCCCTCCCAGATTACTTTAGGCAATAAGACGTCCAGAATTAATCCATCAGCAGGGCTTTGCCTTTCTGTTGTTTCAGCCACATTAATCAATACTTTAATATTAATGACTGTGGGTGTGCAAAAGGTCACGACCACATTCAGAGCACAAGTCTCAACAGAAAACGTGGCTGGATGTTTCCATCGCTGCTGTGTGAATAAGAAGCTAACTGTGGATGCTCCTCACCTCTAAACTGAAAGTCTAAACATGTAAGAGCCGTCAAACAACGGCATGAAGCAAATCAATAAAGCCAGATCATCAGCATCAGAGGACCGATGACGGAGCCTTGGGGAACTCCACACGTTGTTGAGTTTATCACAGGTTTCTCTTCTGAATCCTCCCACATCAAGTTTTTTCTCTTCATTATTTCTGTAAAGTCATAAACGGATAGAAACCTGCACCGAGTTCAATCTGTTCAATCACAGGACCTTTGTGTGTGTGTGTAGTACTAGTAGTGTAGTATTTGTAGTATGTAAGGACTTTTTGATGTGTGTATTTTTAGGTCTACAGGTCTGTTTTGTTAGTATTTCTCAGTTTGTAAAGGATTTTTGGTTTTTGCTGTTTTCGTGCCTCTCTCACAGGAAGCTGTTGAGTGTTTGGACAGATGTTCTTAGCAGAGACGAAACAACTGCTGCACATCTGGACCGCTGCTGCTGGGAAAACACCTCAGGGTGGCCCAACCTGCAGTCTGGAGCCCCGAGGGGCCCCTGAGGCCCCAGAGGGGAACACCAGTCGCGGGTCTGGCTTTGTTTATCCGCTGAGTGAGCTCAGTGCTTAAACAGAACCGTGGTTCCGGTGGGAAAGAGTTAAACTGCTCTCCTCACCTGACCCCGCCCCTCCGGACCAGCCCCGCTGCAGCAGCGAGCGGAGACTCCGGGAACTTCACTCAGTTTGTTCCCGAGCGGAGCGCGTTCCTCCCTCGGGTCCCGGACCACGCTGAGCACGCGCACGGAGCGGATCGGGTCGTGGCGGGTCTACAGGGTTCGGATCTTTCCCGCTTTTTGTTTTTCTGCCTGAAGTGGAGCTCGCGCGACTCTCAGCTCCGCGGAGCGTCCGTGCGTAAATCTGCGCGCCTGGAAACTCCGTGGGATGACGCACGCGCTCACCGATCGATTGTTTGACTGATTGATTGACGGACACGCTGTCCGAGACTCGCCATGGACCTCGTTCAACTGATGATGATGATGGTGATGGTGATGTTGAAGGTCAGTGTCGGGACCGACTTCAGACAAACTGGGAGAGAACAAAGAGCGCGCAGTCAGCCTGAGGTCAGACACAGATCATAACCCTCCTCCTCCTCCTCTTCATCCTGGCGCTGGAGCAGGCTCTTGTTCGCTCAAACTTAGTTCAGATCCTTAAAACAGGAAATGATGAAGTTTCTGACCTGAGATCAGATGTTTTCGCGCTTTTCTTTCTCTCTGACGATAAACTGAAGATGAATCTGAACGTTTTTCACTCTTTCACACATCAAACTCAAATAAACACGCGATTGGAGTCACGTGATTGGCTCTCAGCTGAGGGACCCTGAAGGTCAGACAGCAACTGATCAGTGGCCCGCTCAGACTCCAACATCAGTTTGGAGCTTTTGTGAGAGTGGGTGGGGGGCTGATTTCTGGGTCTGAAAAGTCCTTGAAGCATAAATCTGTGAAATGGTTTACAACATTTTCTTCGATTTAAAGTTAGGAAACAAAAGTGAAACGTGATGAGAGTGTGTCTGCGCTGTAATCTTTTTTTTCGCTGCGTCTCTTTGTGATGTAGTCTGAGTCTGTTTTCCACGAAGCTCTCTGAAGAGTTTGCAGACGTTTTGTGGTCCCTGTGGTTCTGCCGTCTCTTTGTGCTCATTGAAACTTTTGGAATGATTCTTTAAACATCTTAAGTTGACTTTGCTGAAATAGCTGACTGGTTTGGTTTTGAATATTTGGAATGAGCCTTTAAAAGCCTGCAGAGCATAGAGGTGACCTCACACAGTCCTGCACTGCTGATTAAAATGTTTACTGCTTTGTGCCTCAGACTGAATGTAAAAACGTTCACACTGTCTGAAATCTGATCAAACTCTGTAAGTTTGACACTACCTGTGAAACAGACTCCAGCCAGGTCTCAGGTTCGTTTCCTCAGTTACACTCAGGTCCCCGGTGTGTTAGCATCACCTGCAGTCTGCTGTCAGTCTGAACTCACCCATCGTTATCACAGTTTTGGTTCCTTCAGTCGATCCAGATCTGAAACAGATCAAATATTCATTTTTTGCTGCTCGTTGTCACAAATGTGAAGCCGCTGATGTTGTCTGTGAGCTGATCTGTCAGTGTCAGCACTGATAACAGGAGAAACACCCCTCAGCCAGATTTGGAGTGTTGATGTTGCACAGTCTGTCCACCAGAGGGCGCTCTGCAAGTTTCCTGCAGTAACAGCAAACAGCTGCTGGGAGCAGAGCATAAACGGGTGAATGAACAGCGCCACAGCAGAATCTGTAGTTGGTGGTGTCCACACAGCAGGGGGCGCTGGGTGCAGCCTGTGGGGTCGTTTCAGTCTGAGCGCTCAGATGTGCGAGTGGACTTTCTAACAAGTGAAACGTGGAGGCAGAGGAGGGTCAGCCGAGTTCACATGTGGCTGACACAAATGTGGGGAGGGGGGGGATCAAAGCAGCCACACATGAAAGAGACAAAGAAGGAAGTGTTTCACATCTGTATGGAATCAGCCTACTGCCACATCTGTCCACATCTGCGCACAGAGCCTGCCAGAGTCTCCTTTTTCATTAGAGAGCTGCAGTATTTCTGATTCTGTTTGAACAGCGTCACATTCACGGCTGCTGGGATTCGAGCTTTTATTTTGAAATAGTCACAGGAAATCACAGAGGTCAGGACTTCCTGTTATTACTGGGGCGAAATGCTGCAGCTGCATCAGCTCCTGACTTTGGTAAAACCAGTCATTTATGTGACCTATGACCTGAAACTACAGGTGGTGCCAAATCATCAATGACAGAAAACCTCCAGAGGGAGCTCGCCGTGCTCGATAAAACAGCCCCAGTCAGCAAAACCAACGTGGCTGAGTCATGAGCTGGTCTGCATCCACAGACACGGGTACCGGCTAATTAGGGCTCAGTACCATCCAATCAAAATCCTCCAGTTTGCCGCATTAATCTGGAGCTCAGCCTTTGTGGACGCTCTGTCACTACAGTGACCTCACAGCAGACATATTATTGGTCAGATGATGTCATTAAAAAAGCCCCAACAGCACAAACACAGTCCAGACGTCCCGTATCCACAGAGACCAAACAGTTTGTGTATCAGGCTGTAAACATGTTTAATTCTTCTGTAAAGTTTGAAAACGGGAGTCTATGGGGACTGACTCACTGCTGCCTCTGCTGGACGCTAGAGGCACTGCAACTGATTTTAAGAAAGCTGATTGGTCATTAACTCTGCGTGTTTGCTGTGTTTCAGATGTCTGACAGCAGCAGATCGATGGAAGTGTTCGGGGACCGAGCAGCAAGAAGCAAACGCTATGCCATCAACCCTCTGGGACACAAGTGGACTCACCACAACGTCACGTACAGGTAGAGAAACACCTGTACAGACTTAATAACATCCTGTGATTCATTCAGTGAAGCTCTGAGGTCATCACATGTACTCTTACAAGGTCAGGAACTTCAAAATGCTCCGTTTCTCTAATTGTTCTCCAAGATTGTGTGTAAGTTTAATGTCTTCATTGTCTAATTGTGGCTCTTTCTCTTATTTTGCTGCATTTCAGCGTTTATTGGTTGGACCTCTGCATCTCTGCCACAGCTTGTATTAAAGCACATTCCACGTGTAGAATATTTAATTATGAAGGTAAACATTTGGAGCCTGAAATTCAATTTAATACTGAGGGCCTGCTGGCTGTCGTATCTACTATGATTCAGGATGTCACCCAGCAGGAGCCTGAACAATGAAAGTGACCCTCAGAGCCTCGTGGTCGGCCTCCAATTTATACAAGTCAAAAATAATGAGACGAATATAAACCACAAGACAGAGAATAATCTCTGGTGTCCGAGAGTCTAACCAATAAACAGCACAGAAACCAACCCTTCCTCCTCCTCCTCATCATCAGCAGCAGCCTCAGGTCAAAGTCTAGAAACAATCTTGACACTCAGGAACCATCGCTGTAACTCCTGCAGGCAGTTATTTGGGTGGTTATTTTCATTCTGGCCCCTCCCATGCAGGTATAGGTAAAGGGCTTTAAGTCCCAGGTGGAGCCCGGGTGACTTTATTTGACACCCGGATGTTTTTTTTGTTAATGACTGAAAAACGTTCACAGATGATGATGAAGAAAGCAAATGGTGCAGCATCATGATTGGCTCATATGTTTCCTGATTCGATGCTGATGAGTCCCTACCTCACTGATTGCCCTCCCATTGTATTTCTACACCAATCACACAACTGAGATCAGAGGAGGCGGAGCATCGTTCTCTGAGGACCAATCAGAGTCCAGATACCTGTCTGTCTCTTCCATCTCAGGATCATCCAGTTCCCCAACACCCTGAATGTGGAGGACACCAGGAAGGCCATCGGCATCGCCTTCACAAAGTGGAGTGACGTGTCTCCGCTGACCTTCACCGAGGTTACTGACGGCAACGCTACTGCTGACATCACCATCGGTAGGACTGAACGTTTACTTCGGTAGCACTGTCCACTTCCTGCTGTGACAAAACAAATTTCCCACGTGTGGGACTAATAAAGCTTATCTTATCTTATCTTATCTTAACTTTGACACCTGCTGTTGACCCGCAGGGTCAGGTTAACACGCACCTCTCTCTGTGTGGGAGACTTCATTTGTAAAGGGCTAACTTCTGCTTAACGTGATGCTAAGCCATGGATTAGAGCCCTAACCCGGGCACTAAACAGGTCACAGGTCACCTCGCAATTGTAACTGCCTGTGTTCAAAGTGATTCAAACCTTAGAAAAAACAACCAAAGTATCAACAGAAGGTGGAGAGACAACCTCGATGTTGTGTTGAACAGAAATCAGTTGATATTAAAATAGAGCAGGCTGTTGTTTCATGTTATACCAGTTTGTACCACTGTGATGGACCGAGTTGAAAAAGCAGGAGGAGTCACAGGAATGATTAGAAAAATAGGGCTGCCATTTATTTAACCCCAAAATTATATTTACAAAAGTAATAAATGTTGAGCTCATAAAAGGTCAAAGAAACAAAACTGAACTCAGGCAAAGAACCCAAAACTTAACAAACCAAACAAACATAACTGACCTAAACATGAAATGACACACAAGGGTTTATATGATGGCTGATCAGACCACCATGACACACTAACAAAACAAAACATAATCATAAACAACAAACAATGCAGTCTGGTTTGTTAATAAACTAAACACCAAAGAAGAAAATCAAACACATTAAACCCTAAACTCAAATATTTAATTAAATACAAATACTTTGTTTTTAATTAAAGAAAACACACATTCTCCCCCTTCAGCAGGAAGTGGTGGTGCGGTCCAATTATCCCTCTTTGTATTTAATGGTTTCAAACCCTGGCTACCACCTTTTGTCTGGCAACTCCCCGGATCATGGCAGGTAAGAAGTAAAAGAAACAAAGGTTAGTCAAAAATCAAAGTAATGAACTGGTGTGAATACATAAGTAAACTAAATGTGCGCGCTTACAAATAGAACAAATGTATCCAAACCATTCATCAAACTTATCGGAAACTGAAGTGTGTTATTGTGTTCAAACAAAGAAATGAAAATACACAAGACTTACCGACTTTAGAGTGTGGCCATGGGATTGGCCCTCACACACAGAAGATGGCGTAGTGAGTCAGCCAAACCTTTGCTGGTGGGCTGGACAAGCTGAAGGTTCTGAACGAAGCGGCGGTAAGAGTAAAACTCTGCCCCCTGCTGGTGAAGGGTGAAGGCTGCATGTTGCTGATGGTAATTAAACAAGTGCGTGAAACGGGTTTTATCTTGGTGGATCAGGTGGTTCAGTAGGTCGTCCTCATGAAAGGACACGTCTGCAGGATGAGGAGCTCTTCCTGCACTTGGCTAAGTTCTGCTTTGGTCCTCTGAGATGTTCCACTTCAGTTTCCTGTTTCCAGGTTTCTACACCTTCAACCACACGGACTGCTGGTGGTCTCCTCTCCACCCGTGTTTCGATGGGCTGAACGGCGAGCTGGCGCACGCCTTCCTGCCACCACGGGGAGAAATTCACTTTGACAACCACGAGTTCTGGATCCTCGGGAAGTCCCGCTTTAGCTGGAAACAAGGTTGGAGCACGTAGGATGGTTCTGTGTGTGTTTAGTGTGTTCCTAGAAGGCCACTGTACTCTGAGAGATTAAAGAAACAGTACAAATGTTGTTTCAGGTGTTCTTCTTTGAATTTCAGACTTTTTGAAAGTCTGAAGTTTAAGGTTCTGAAGGGAAGCTTCAGCTTAAGAGTTTATACGTTTTTCTTTTTTTGTCTGAATTTGTGTCTCTAATGGGAGAAAAACACTGGCGTTTACAACGTGTGTGTGTGTGTGTGTGTTATAAACAGCAGTGTTGATATCGTGACAGGATTTATCCCTCGATGCTTCTTAAATGAGACAAAATCTAAACAAACACCTGAAACATGACTGACAGGAAGAGCGCAGCAGAAACCTCACAGAGATCATTCTGATCAGCTTCTGGAAGCCTGCTGAGGGGCAGCAGTCACAGGCTGCGAGCGTGGTGGGCGTGGTCTGTTTGTAGGAGACTGCAGCAGGAGTGACGCTCCTCTGAGAACACATCATTACCATCCTGAAGCCGGTGCTCTGAGGATGATGATGATTGGATGTAAAAATCTGAAATCATGTTTGCAGAGCTGCAGTTTCCAGGCCGGAGGGTTCTCGACCGTTCGCTGACGCTGTGAGCCTCTGACTGATTGCGGTCATGTGATCCCTCCTGCAGGAGTCTGGCTGAACGACCTGGTCCAGGTGGCGGCACACGAGATCGGCCACGCTCTGGGTTTGTGGCACTCCAGAGACCCTCAGGCTCTGATGCATCCCAATGCCACCTACACCGGACAGAGGAACATCGCCCAGGACGACGTGTGGGGCATCCAGAGACTCTACGGTAACGACCAGAGCAGCCGGCAACGAGCTCTTCCTGCTTCAGTCAGGTTTACAGCTGTTCACTGCAAAGCTGGGAAACAGCACAAATATGTATTTGAGATATTTAAGGTGGACTGAGGGGAAACTGCTCTGGGGTCTGACCGATCAGAAATAAACATCCACTGATGCAGACAGGCGGAAACACGCCGCTGCATCATGTGACGTGTGTTTGTTGTGTTTAAGTGACTGGACGCGTCTGTCGCTCTGCAGGTTGTCTGGATAAGAAGCGAGTCTGCGACCCGTGGGCTCGGCTCGGCTTCTGCGAGCGAAGGAAGACGTTCATGAAGAAGAACTGTCCTCAGCGCTGTGATTTCTGCTACGGTGAGGCCCCTCTGACCTCCGACACCCTCACAGAAGCCCGCATGACGCTCATTGCCCGTCTCCATCCTCTTCCCACTGCAGAGCCTCTGGAGGTGGTCACCACAGCAACGCCGCCGGCAGCCAACACGAAGATCAAGATGGTTCCTCGGGGGAAGGTGGTGGGTTTCCGGTGTGGGACAAAAAACACCCGCTCCCCCCCCAAAGTCAGGTCAGCTCATCAATGCTGACGTAATCATTATTGTGGGTGATTTTTAACATCCATGTAGATGCTAAAAATGATAACCTTAACATTTAATCTGTTATTAGACTCAATTGGCTTCTCTCAAAATGTAAAAGAACCCACCCACCACTTTAATCACACTCTAGATCTTGTTTTAACATATGGCATAGAAACTGAACATTTAACAGTGTTTCCTGAAAACCCTCTGCTGTCTCATCATTTCCTGATAACATTTACATTTACAATAATTGATTGCACAGCAGTGGAGAGTAGACTTTATCACAGTAGATGTCTTTCTGAAAGCGCTGTAACTAAGTTTAAGAATATAATCCACCCACTGTTATCATCTTCAATGCCCTGTACCAACATAGAGCAGAGCAGCTATCTGAACGCTACTCCAACAGAGGTCGATTATCTTGTTAATAATTTTACCTCCTCACTACGTACGACTCTGGATACTGTAGCTCCTGTGAAAACTAAGGCCTCAAATCAGAAGTACCTGACTCCGTGGTATAATTCTCAAACACGTAGCCTAAAGCAGATAACTCGTAAGCTGGAGAGGAAATGGCGTGTCACAAATTTAGAGGCTCATCATTTAGCCTGGAGAAATAGTTTGCTGCTTTATAAGAAAGCCCTCCGCAAAGCCAGAACATCTTACTATTCGTCACTGATTGAAGAAAATAAGAACAACCCCAGGTTTCTCTTCAGCACTGTAGCCAGGCTGACAAACAGTCAGAGCTCTACTGAGCCAACCATCCCTTTAACGTTAACTAGTAATGACTTCATGAACTTCTTCACAAATAAAATTTTTATCATTAGAGAAAAAATTACCAATAATTATCTCACAGTCCTCTTCAGTTCTCACGTTGAGCTTAATTATGGAGTTCCACAGGGTTCAGTGCTAGGACCAATTCTGTTTACATTATACATGCTTCCCTTAGGAAGCATCATTAGAAGACATAGCATACATTTTCACTGCTATGCAGATGACACGCAGCTCTATCTGTCCATGAAGCCAGGTAACACACACCAATTAGTTAAACTGCAGGAATGTCTTAAAGACATAAAGACCTGGATGGCCGCTAACTTTCTGCTTCTTAATTCAGATCAAACTGAGGTTATTGTACTCGGCCCTGAAAATCTTAGAAATATGGTATCGAAGCAGATTCTTACTCTGGATGGCATTACCTTGGCCTCCAGTAATGCTGTGAGGAACCTTGGAGTCATTTTTGACCAGGACATGTCCTTCAACGCACATATTAAACAAATATGTAAGACTGCTTTCTTCCATTTGTGCAACATCTCTAAAGTTAGAAATATCCTGTCTCAGAGTGACGCTGAAAAACTAGTTCATGCATTTATTACTTCCAGGCTGGACTACTGTAATTCATTATTATCAGGATGTCCTAAAAACTCGCTGAAAAGCCTTCAGCTGATCCAAAATGCTGCAGCAAGAGTCCTGACAGGGACTAGAAAGAGAGAGCAGATTTCTCCTGTTTTGGCTTCCCTTCATTGGCTTCCTGTTAAATCCAGAATTCAAAATCCTGCTCCTCACATACAAGGTCTTAAATAATCAGGCCCCATCTTATCTTAATGACCTTGTAGTACCATATCACCCTATTAGAGCACTTCGCTCTCACACTGCAGGCCTACTTGTTGTTCCTAGAGTATTTAAAAGTAGAATGGGAGGCAGAGCCTTCAGTTTTCAGGCCCCTCTTCTGTGGAACCAGCTTCCAGTTTGGATTCGGGAGACAGACACTATCTCTACTTTCAAGATTAGGCTTCAAACTTTCCTTTTTCATGTTTTGAAGTCAATGCTGAGGTGTCACTGGTCATGGTCACAGCTCATCAAGGTTAAAATCTTTCTCGGAGAGTTTCAAATAAAGGAGCCAGGAGGAGTTACAGTTAACGAGCGGGGCTTGTGGTCGTTTTTTGTACAGCTGTTTGAATGATTGTGGGTGGAGCTGAAAGCTTAAAGGTCTGTTGTGTCTGTGGTTTTCCTGCAGTTGGTACAAAGATGGCGAGCAGATCCTCTCATCCATTCCAGGGTACATCGTCATGAAGGACCGAGACCTGCGCATTGTCGCCAACGAGTTCAACGAAGGCGTTTATACCTGCCGCGTCCATCGCCGTGGCGACATCGTCTCTGCAAACTCCTGGGCCATCCGACTGAAGCCGGAGCAGCCATCCAACAGCTGAAGACGACAGACAGGTGACCCGACAGGAAGCGTGGTGTCTGTGGACTTTTTTCCTGACCTCAATGGACTTTAAAGATTAAAGAACAACGAACCATTGGCAGCTCTGTGATGTCACGGCGCCCCCTTCTCATGACTGCGAATGACATCACAATGTGTAAAGTGGTGACTGAGCTGAGTGGATGGCGTTTTGGTGATGAGCAGCCTGCTGCTCATCGTACGTGAGAATATTTCTATAGCCCGTAGGAACCGCAGCTTTTGACCCCGCCCACTTTAGTTGCAGTGTTTGAGTTAGTTACTTAGCAACGACAGTCATGTAATCCCTCTTTGGCCTTTGACCTTTGCTTAGACTTGTATCCTGTCAGACGCTGTTCCTCTGTCCTCCATCATGGGAAAGCTGTTTCACGTCTTTGTGCACTTCCTGTTTCCCCCGCCCCGCCTGTCCTGACCGCCACGGTTTGACTGCTGGACTGAAGCAGAGCAGCTTTGCATGATTCACAGTTCAGACTAATCCCGCCTCACAAACAGTAGACCAGGCAGTTCAGCAGAGTGGGTCTGATGTCATCGTCCGTCCACTGGAGGACAGAAGAACCCGTAGGACAGGAGGCAGCACTCTGGATGCGAGTGATGGATGCTACGACAGGTGTGAGTCCTTCACTCAGTAAACTGGCGGTGTCCTCTTTCTGTCCTTAATGTGTGACATATGTTTGTTATTTTGTTAAAAATTACAGAAATAAACAGAAACATTTTAGTAAATGTTTTCCTGCTGGACGCAGCTCATATGTGGTCGAGGGTCGAGCCCGCTGGTGGCAGATGAAATATGATGAATATTCAGATGAAAACAGGTCAGAAATGGGTTAGACAATGAATGTGTGTGTGTGTGTGTGTGTGTGTGTGTGTGTGTGAGAGAGAGACGCTGATGTTCGTGGAAACAAAGGCCTGAGAACAAAGAGTGTCTGCAGGGTTAGCGTGGGTCGCTAACCCTGCAGACACAAACAAACCGACAAAATCGTTTTAAAAATCAAAAACAGGCAAACAAAGTTTAACTTTCTCAAATTAAAATATTATAAACTAAATAACTACAACAAATAAATAGAATAAATAGATAAAAATAAACGTGAAATATGAATATTCTGAAAGTAAATCAAAGATTTGTTTTGTGATATTTTTGATTTTTACACAATTACTATTAATAAATAAACAAATCAGCGAACAGGAAACAGGAAGTAAACTAAAAACAATAAATGACAGAATTAAAACACATTTAGTGTAAAAAGATACAAAATAATATTTATAATAAAATCTATAAAAAATAATTGTTTACAGTGAAGAGCAGCTCAGGACAAAAAATGTACATAACCATTTTGACACACACACACACACACACACACACAGACAGTCTTATGTGTGTATTCATGTTGTTGTTTCTATATTGTATTTAATAAATGGAAACTAATTATTTTCACATAATTATGTGAAAATAAGTTCGAAATGTTCAAAAGTTCAGACTGCAGAGTATTGATTGATCAGCTGTTTGTTTATGCTGATCAATGAGGCCTGAAAACATGGTTCACCCTCACACAGCACCACCTGGTGGGCCAACAGAGACACTGCAGCAGCTTCCTGCTGCTGTGTCCAAATTCAGAGGCTGCATCCTCCTGAGGCCGATTACGTCACAGCAACGCGACGAAGGGTGTCCAAATTCGTAGACGCCTCCAAATGCGTCCTTCTTTTTTCCAGATTTGAAGGGTGGGTCGGGTGTATCCTTCGTGGCCCACCATATCCCAGCATTCATAGCGTTTCCAACAATGGCGGCAGCTACTTAGATTTAATATTACTCTTATTAATCTTTCTGGGTCACAAAGTAAACTTTTAACATATTTTCAGGCGAGAATGTAGCTGTGTAAACCTCAAATATCTGCAGATTTATCAAGACACCACATATTTGTAAAAGGTTAAACATGATATATAAGTCACTTAGATAACTTCAAAATGTTGTTTGGCTTTTTTCAGTGTTTCATTTGTTCCTGAGTAAATCGGTTTGGCTGAGATTAAAGTTATAGTTTTCACACAGCTGATTAAACAGAAGTGTGAGACGGTCTACGGTTTACTCCAGTGTCCTGTTATATTTTAGATAGCAAGGAGCAGACGGCTGAGTTTATTAAACTCCACCGAGACGGCGGTGACGCAGATCAGAAAGTTAGACCGTCCAATTTCACAGTCGCTCACTTCAGCCTTCAGAGGACCCGGCCCACATAGACGACGAAGGCCGGGTCCTCAGGAGCACGCAGCCTATGAACTGAGACGCAGCTAATGTGTAATAAATAAACTGAGGGGTGAGGAATAGACCCTGTGCACGAGAAAATGCTAACTTCCTGGTTTGAGACTGGATGTGGGGTTGTACATTTCCGGTAGCTTTACTTTGCGGTCAGTCGCTACTGCGAAGATATACTCCAAAATCATGTCCAAAACTCGAAAACGGAAAGATCGTGTTAAGTTACAAAGAGGAGAAGGTGGGAACACTCATCACTGTTGTGTCATAAAAAATCTAATGATCAATTTTGACGTTTAAAGAGTTTAGATCGATCAGTTGTTTACATCACTCAACACAAGCAGAACTGCATTACTGCATGCAGAAGACATTTAAACAGGCAAATGTTCAGCATTCAAACTACAGGTGAACAATAGTCAAACCAGATGTTTCCCCATTATGTCGATATCAGCTAGTCAAGTACACACCTACACAGCATGTTAACAAACCATGAAAAAAAGCCACACAAAAAAATGATCGATTGCTGGTGAGGGTTTCTCTACATTAGTATTTATGAAGGGTGTGTTGTGACTTACCTTCAGAATTACAGTGGTCCCTCGCTATAACGCAGTTCACCTTTCACCTCGCTGTTTCGCAGATTTTTAGTGCAAGTTTGCATGCTTTTTTTTTTTTTTTTTTTTTTTTTACATCACATTGTGTCCTGCGTCCTGATCGCTGCAGACGATCTCCTCCGTGACGTCTCTCCTGTACAGTACAGAATCGCTGCATCGATCGCTAGCAGTGTGACTCTGAAGTGCAGTACTGTATGTCCACGATGTCCATGCGTCAAAAAATAAAACTGGCTACTTGACTTCACCCATCGCTGGTTATTTTTAGAACATAACACCCGCCATAAACGAGGGACAGCTGAGAAATATAACATTTGAATCCCTTTTCTCTTTTGCTCTGAGGTGCGGGGGAAAAATATCGACAAGTCGATGAACATCATTTACAGGTATATTGGGTAAATGCCCAAAACATCTATAGAAATGTAAATCGCCGCTTGATTCATTCATTTGCTTAACTTGTTTTGGACCGTAAACAAGGCGCGAATAGGACACCGGAAACAAAGCTCCCCACAGGCGTTTCCACACCGGAAGTAGCATATGCTAACGTGCACATAGTCAATTGTTACTTTGATGAAACAATATTATTTTAACTGCATGGAAGTATCTGCAGCGCCCCCTGGAGGATGAACCAACTACACCAAAGCTGCTCAGACCTGATTGGTCAGAGTAACAGCACAGTAAGAGGTCAGAGGTCAGCACAGGCCTTGATCCAGGAAGAAGCTTCAACACTGATCAGCTGATCAGTCAGTTCATGACATCATCACAGACCTCAGAGGAACAGCTGACGGTCCTCGTCAGAGCGTGAGTCCTAACGTTACCTTTGATTTGAAACCTGTGACATCACTCAGCGACCGACCCTCCTGTGAGGGTAAATGTAATCTGATTACACTGTAAACACGCTCATTTCAGTTTGAGTCTGAAAATAATTTCATCATCTTTGCAACTGTGACACCGTCACACCCACCAGTGACCACCGACTGATCGCTGTGATGTAATCAGGAACTCTACAGTACACTCACAGATACAGAGGTCTGACTCTGACGAAGTCGCCATCTCAGGCCTGATGACTGATTAGAGACGATCGCGCCGACAGCTTTGACTTGGTGAGCGAGGAAAGGCGGGGCTTAGACATGACACACACACGGCGCTCCGTATTCAAAGTGAACTTTATTGAGTGAACGGGAATGTTCAGGTGCAGCTGCACACGGTGCAGGCTCACCTGTGAGCTCCTCACTACCTTCTGATTCAAAAGACCTTCATGTCCAGACGCCACCATCACTTTGGTCTGCAGCTGGCCCCGCAGGGGGGCGTGGCCAAAGCTCAGGTATACACAGAAAGGCACAGAGTGAAACATGAACACTGTGAGAAGGACAGTGGGTGGCGACAGGTTAAATCAACAGATAACAGGCTGGTATCAGGGGGCGGGGTTTGTTTGAGGAGGGGGGGCAGGGGGTTGGTCTGCTCAGGTGACCGCGGTCAGAGTTCAGGAATGTTTTGGTCGGGTTGGGGTGGCAACACGGCGCTCCGATGGTGTTGGCGTTCGCCGCTCCTTCCGTTGCCCCGCCCCCGTCAATGACGTCACTCTACATGCCCATCCTGATGCTCTGGATGATCTGGAAGATGGCTGCAGGACAGGCGAGACATCAGCGTTACTGCGTTTCACATCTTTATTCAGAATAAAATAATAATCACTGATCATTTTATCACTCGAGTTATTTGAAAAATGATTTCACTTGGAAAATGTAATTCTTTATCCTTTTGATATTATTTAAAGAATTTGTTTACATTTTTATCTTATTTTTACTTAAAAAACAAACTTATTTTTAGTATTAATGCTATGGCAGCCTCGCCTCTGTCAGTCTGCCCCAGGGCAGCTGTGGCTACAACTGTAGCTGCCTCCACCAGTGTGTGAATAGTGGCATTGTAAAGCGCTTTGGGTGCCTTGAAAAGTGCTATATGAAATCCAATCCATTATTATTATTATTATTTTTTAGCTCTAAAGTTAAAATATTCAGTTTATTTGAATATTTATGACATTTTTAGCACTTTTTTAAACCATTTTTTCCCTTTGATTTTATATTATTTTAAATAAATTTTAAATATATTTTTTAAAATTAGTTTCCATTAAAGATAACCTGATCACGTCTGAGCGTGCTCAGATCAGCCTGGTTAAACACACATGAAGCACCAGGTGCTCTTCATCGATTAAAGGTCACATCAGCACGGCGTGCCATGACATCACAGGGACAGGCCCCGCCCATTTCCAGCACTTTAGTCATCAGTTATTTAAAACTTTCATAAACCAGAAAATCATTTATGACAGAAGAAGAAGAGGAGGACTCACCGGATCCACAGACGACGAAGATGAAGAGGGCGAGCAGCCACGGCCCCACACCTTTGTCATCGGTGAGGCTCCTCTGAAACACAAACACACACACACTTTATTGATCAGCCCTTCACACTCATCCCGATCTGTGTTTATTGTCGATTGGGTGGAGCAGCGGTTATCACGGTCGCCTCGCTGCAGGAAGGTTGTGGGTTTGAATCTGATGGTGACTAAAACTAGACCTGAGACCTGTCCAGGTGTACCCCACCTTTCTCCCAGGCCTGCTGGGACCATCTCCAAGTGTGCTGCCTTCACGGACAGCCCGTTTCTCTGGAATTCTCAGACTTCTGAGTTACATTAGCTCTAAACTCGATCAGCTGTGATCAATGCCTGCGCTTTACTCTCCTGTGGAGACACTTTTAAAGCGTCTCACCTTTAAAACGGTCATCTTTGACCTTCGACCTTTGGCTTTTCCCGTTTTTAAAACCATCTGTTGCAGCCTGTCTGTACAGGAGCTCAGGTGCTCCTGAAGTTGGCCTGACTGAACCTGCCGACGGATCCTCACGCGATCGATCGGTTTCTGATCAGCTATCGATCAGTTTCGGCTCGCGCTCTTCGCCCTGACGATGATGATGCCGGTTTTACTCACCGTCGTCTTGGCCACGTTTCCTCTCTGCGTGATGTTCTTGCTGTGTTTCTCGTTCGCCATGCGGATCCTCTGTTTGGCCACCATCTTGTCGTCGCTGTTGTTTGTTTGTTTGTTTGTCGTCGTTTCTTCCTCGCGCTCGTCGCTCTGCTGCTTCACGCACTGGGACCGACTCTCGTTTGTCTACGTACTCAAAAACCTGACGCCCCGCCCCTTTTGGTGCTGGTCACGCCCCTGGTCGCGTGGACTCCACGGAAAGTGCCTTACTGCGCAAACATGATTTCCTGCAGGCCCTTTCAAAATTAAAGCCAGCTGTAGTCTGCCGTTCAAGAGGACGTGGATCCATTTTTATCGTGTTTAAATAAAGTTTTATATCCTTTCTGTGCCGTAATAACTGGTGATGTAATATCTGTTAGCTTTTATTTTGAACCCTTTATAGTTACTTAATTTGTAGGCTGTAATTTATAAAGTATAAAATAGGTTCAACTGTTCATTATCAGTTTTTAATGATTTGCAACCAGTCAGAAGGAAAGGTTCACATTTTTTCATCTATATCTTTTTAATACCCATACAATTTATTTATTTACAACCATATAAAACAATTCCAGATTCAGTGAAAATTCTGATAAAATGTGTGTTTTAAAAAAATTCCTCTCTCCACTGTGGGTTTCTCTCATGCCATTTCAGTGTTACTGTTTAAACTGTTGTTTTTGTAAAGTTTTTCTTTTGTTTATCAAGAGATTATACAAATTTATATATATTGTATGCATCTTACATGACATATTTTCTCAAACATTTGACCTTTTCTTGTTAAACAAAAGACAAATTAAAATACAAAAAACATCATACCAACACAAGAACAGAAAATTGAAAAAACAGAAGAAAAAAGTAAGTAAATTAGAAAAATATTAAATAAATAATATATTAATAAATAAATATTAAATAAATAAATAAAATAAAGTAAAAACTAAAGTAAAAAATAAAACAAATAAAAAACAAACATTAAAATTAAACAATAACCCCCGCCTCTAATTTTTTTATTTATTTAAATCCTATGTCTACATTTAAAAAACAGTAAATTTCAAATTCTTTTAATCTAGTTGCAGGGTGGGTAAATTGCATTGTTCTAAATACTAAGGAAAAGATTTGAGATATTCCACAAAGGGTGTCCACTTGTGGATAAATTTTGCAGAACTACCTTTCACTGTGAGTGAGATCTTCTCCACCCTCAAAAATGTCTGGACAGTATTAAGCCATTGCGATGCAGAAGAGATCTTTGGAGATTGCCAAAGAAGTAAAATACAGCGTCTAGCAAGAAGGGAACAAAAAGCCAAGATCTCAGTTTGCTTGGGGAGTTATATTAAGAGGGGTCATTGGAACTCCAAATATGGCAATTAAAGGGTCTTCTCAGATCTGAATTCCAAAAACCCCTGAAAGTACGGAGAAGGAGGTAGGTTAAACTGTTTTTACAAAGTTGAATTAAATAAAACTTTTCAACTGAGGTCCTAAATTTTTCCTACCCTTCCTTCGCGTTCAGTTGCCTTTTATTTTGAAAGCGGAAGTGGAATCCCTTTTAGTCAGTGTCCGACACTTTTGATGTAGCTTTGACCGCAAATTTACAACATCAAAAAAAAAAAGATATTTAATGATAATTGTTGAACTTGGCTGATCTTATAAGCTCGCGTTTATCAGAGAATCGTTAATTAAATGTTAATTAATGTTAAAGTAAACGTCTTCTTTTCAGTTTTTAACGACGTGTCACTGACTGTCTGCTGACGTGGCGCTGATAGACCTACCTCTCGGTGATCTGACGCATTTCCGGGATGCTGTTTTCTTCTTCCGGCACATGTAAACATGGCGCCCCCCGTCCCGTTGCTGGCAGGTGGGTACATTTTTGTTTATTTTGATTTATAAAAAAAATGTCTGTCTTTTCAAAAACTCACGGACAGCGACACAAAGTCGACACATCTGCCACGACCAGCGTAAACCTCCGTGCTGTTAGGTAGAGCCAGCAGCCCGCCAAACCCTGTAAGGAATCGGATAAAATATTAATTTGTGCGAATATAACAAAGTCACGTGCGCTCGGACTGAAAATGTTGCAAGTTTTTAAATCGGTGGAGTCTTTGGGTTGATTCGGCTCTAATATAACGCCCGTGTGTGTTTCCGTTAATAAAACTGAGCTGGTTGAATTTTCCCACGCTGTTTTCTGTTTGACGTCAGTGAGGTTTCGGGTATTAAGAGCTTTAAAACACCAGAGCAGCAGCTGCGTTAGGGTCTGTGTTAGAGCCGATGTGTGGACACCCCTGTTGTAAAGCATCTGTTTTCAACAGCATCTCACCGCTGAAGGAGCGAGCCGCTTTAATCTGATCTGTTTACAATAACAGGGTGCAAGAATAATTGTGTGGATGCCCTAAAAGGGCTTCCACACTATTGAGTTGCTGTTTCTCTTTATTCTTTCTCTTTATTATTGTGTGGATGCCCTAAAAGGGCTTCCACACTATTGCTTTCCTGTTTCTCTTTCTTCTTTATTATTATTCTTCTAGTTGCGTCCGTACTACTCCCACAGTTTTTGTGCTATTTTCACCGTTCAAATCTTAAAAAATTCTGCTCTTTCTGCTCTTTCCGGCTATGACTTTTGGTGCTCATAACTTCTATACTTTTTGAGATATTGAATTTTTTTTGCAATATTTTTTGCCCATTTCTGCCATATTATAGGTGGCCTCACTGATTTTCCTTGCCGGGTTGACCTGTGTTTTAGCTCAGTGAGATGAGCATCCGTTCTCAGACTGGGAGGCCGGGGTTCAAATCCCGCTTATGGCAACATTTCTTTCAGTTTACAGTTAAACTTTTTTAACTCTTTTTAACACAAATTTCAGCTTTTTCACCCCTTTTCAGCGGAATTTTTAGTTTTTTCACCCCTTTTAAGCATGAATACCAGCTTTTTCAGCTGTTTTCAGCAAAAACCTCTTTTCAGCAGAATTCTGCTCATTCACCTCTTTTCAGCAGAATTCTGCTCATTCACCTCTTTTCAGCAGAAGTTCTGCTGATTGAACTCTTTTTAGCAGAATTTTCAGAATTTTCACTTCTTTTCAGCCCAAATTCTGCTTATTCACCTCTTCTGCAAAATTTTCAGCCTTTTCACCTCTTATTAGCACAAATCTCAGCTGTTTTCAGAAAAAACTTTTGAGGAGAAATTCTGCTGATTCATCTCTTTTCTGCAAAATTTTCAGCCTTTTCAGCTCTTATCAGCACAATTCTCAGCAGCTTCTGCTCATTTCAGCAGAATTGTCCGTCTCTCCACCTATTCTTTGTGAGAATGACTTTGGCTCAGTGAGATGAGTAGCTGCCTTGAGCCCAGAACGGCCAGGTTCGAATCCTGCTCAGGGCGACTTTTTTTTTTTTTCCACCACCATACAACTTTTTGCAACTTTTCATCTTTTTCAGCTTTTCAGCAGACAGCTTCAGCGTTAAGGCATCCACACAGCATTTTCGCAGGAAATGTAAATTTTTCTAGTTCAGAATTTAATTTCAGTCTCACAGATTCTCCAAATCTCTGTCAACACGAAGAGATGTTGACTCATAACAGTCTGACTGCAATACAGCGAACATAAAGAAATAACTGAAAATGTTTAAGTTAAAATTACAGTTAACTAAAATAAAAGCTCCGATGAAAATCAGTTTTACATTTGAGATCCTAACAATAAACAATGTAGGAATGAACAATTAAAAAAAGTTCAAAAGTATTAGAGAGCATCGATGACGGTGAGACCTTCCCTCACAGCGCTGAGCTAACGTCAGTGCACAGGAGTCACAGACGCGTCAGTGAGCCGTCCACATACTTTTGGTGTGTTTGTGTTTCAGTGCGAGGATCCGATGGCACGTCTCTGCTCCGAGGCCCCCCCCACTGTGAGCCACATGCAGCTTTTCAGAGGTAACCCCACCCCCTACGCACCCTGTCACCAACACACATGGACACAGTTTGTTTGATTACAGAGTGTGTGTGTGTGTGTGTGTGTGTGGCAGGGACTGCCGGCCCAGCAGATGTGTGACCTTCAGCAGAGACGGGACACTCTTTGGTTGGTGTAACGGACAAAAGTAGGACCGCCTCTCCATCCCTGCGAGTAACAACTGTCTTGCACCCTGTCTGACCTCTAACCCTCTGTTTGCCTGTACTTCAGTGTCTCAGTCGTAAACCCCTCAGATGGCGCTGTGGTGTCGACCTTTGACCTCCCGAAGACGGCCCTGCTGGAGTTTTCCCCACTGAACAACATCCTGGTTACCTGGCAACTGTACACAAGTAAGAGACGAGGAGGGAGTTTCACGTCCATAGAGAGATTAATAATTAATAAAAATAAGTTCACATGAGGTCATGAGTCCTTCTATACCCGGACAGGTAGACTGATGTCATGTGACAAAAACATTCCTCAGGTGTTTGCAGACTCTGCTCGGTGGCAGAGACAGTGACACTGGACCGGTTGCGCAGATACTCCTTTTTGTTCCTCTGTGCAGGCAGGTGTGCAGGCAGGTGTGCAGGCAGGTGTGCAGGCAGGTGTGCCTGTGTCTGCATGGAGCCTCTCTCCTGCAGCATGGCATGTTTAATTTTATCCAAACAAAGAAAATGAGTTCTGTAGGCGTTTACAGGTGAGGGCTGTCTGCACACCTGGTGGTGCTGTTTTTACCTTTTTATATGTAAAAATAATTCACAGGTAAAGACGTCAGTATGTGTTCTGGCTGAACGGTCACACAGCTCGTGTTCTGAGGTTAGATGACTGTTTTTGTGAATGGAGTCTGGTGGAAAGGGACATTTCCTGTGTGGGTTAAACCCACGCCGACTCTTTCAGGTGTCAGCAGCACATGGCTTTAGTTTGTGTGGGGGTGTGGCCTGCTGCAGGTAACAGTTTTTAAGAAAGAAAGTTGCTGTGCTTGAATCTAAATTGTCAGTTTTTTTGCTGATCGGCGTGTTTGAGTGTCGGGTGTGTCGGTGCTGTTTAAATAAAGTTGACTCTGTGACACTGCAGAGACTCAGGACAGTCCTCAGGGGGAAGCCAACCTCCAGCTGTGGGAGCTGCGCAGCGGACGACTCATCAAAGCCCTCTATCAGAAGAAGGTCGAGTCGTGGTCAGTCCCGACGCACTCTGACTGATTGATTGACCGACTGATTGGTTGTTGCCTGTCAGTGTTGATGTCTGTGGTGGTCTGCAGGTGTCCCAGCTGGTCTGAAGACGAGAAGATCTGCGTGAGGATCGTCAACAACGAGCTGCACTTCTATGAGAACAACGACTTCGGTAAGGACGCGTGCAGCGTTTAGCCGGCGGCTCGCTCTGTCGCTATGCAACCAGCAGCTGATGTCTGCGCCATCTTTTTCCCCAGACTCCATCGCCAACAAGCTCCACATGCAGAAGGTGTCCGACTTTGCGCTGTCGCCTGGAGCTCAGCCTAGCAAGGTGAGCGGAGTGTCCAGAAGCATAGTTCATTCTACATGAATACGGTCCCACCCACCCGTCTGTCCCCATCAGGTTGCCGTCTACGTTCCAGGCAGCAAAGGAGCGCCTTCGTTCGTCCGCCTGTATCAGTACCCGGCGTTTGGAGGCCCGACAGCTGCGCTCGCCAACAAGAGCTTCTTCAAGGCCGACCGAGTGACGATGCATTGGAACAAGAAAGGTAGGCGTCCCGAGTCCAGACAGCTAGAACCATGACCCCTGTGAGCGCTGACGTTAACCCGCCTGTCTGTCCCGCAGCCTCAGCCGTGCTGGTGACGGCGAGTACTGAAGTGGATAAAACCGGCGCGTCGTACTATGGAGAGCAGACGCTGCATTACCTCGGCGTTAACGGAGAGACGGCGCTGGTCCAGCTATGTAAATCCTCCTTTTACTTCCCAGTTTAGCTTCTCGCTGCGGCGCCAGCGTTGGTCACCTGAGGGGTAAAATATGGCGATAGCGACAGGAAAGGTTTGTGTAACAACTTTTTCTTTATCGCTTTGAAACAGCGAAGAACGGCCCAATCTACGACGTGGCGTGGAGTCCAAGCTCCACCGAGTTCTGCGTGGTGTATGGCTTCATGCCGGCCAAAGCCACCGTCTTCAACCTCAAATGTGACCCCGTCTACGACTTTGGGACCGGACCGCGAAACGCAGCCTACTACAGGTGAGAATCCGCCTGTGCTTGACGGCGTGTTAGCGCCTCTTTGGTCAGATCTGTTAATGACGCCACCGTGACGGTGGAGTCATATCACTGCAGCAGAAGACGTGGTTGGCTGCTCGGTGCGCAGCCGGGTAACGCCTACCAAAACCTCCTGACCCAGTGTAGCCAGTAGGATGGGATGCTTCCTGTGAGAGGCTGCGCCTGATTGGTAGCTTTTTACTGTGAGGAGAAATCAGGCTGGATGTCAAACCTTAAACTGCTGGATGTTGGTCTGTCTCCCTGTCTGTAGCCCTCAGGGCCACATCCTGATCCTGGCCGGCTTCGGCAACCTGCGAGGTCAGATGGAGGTCTGGGATGCGAAAAACTACAAACAGGTGAGGGAAAAACACCTGCGGAGGGAGGGTGGGGGTGGGTCGAAAAGCAGCAGGTAAATGGACCTTCAGCGGATCAGTGTTTCACTTCCTGTGAGCGTCACAGCGCCATGTGGTTAGTGCTGAAGCACACGCCCATTGTGAGTTTCATTCTTTAGCTCTTTTTAGGAATAAATCACCAACACGCTGTCAGCTCACACATGAGAGTCATAGGGGGTGCTGACTGGAGCCCTGAGGGACACCAGGCCAGGTCACAAAGTTCTGACCCGGCCACGATGGTGGAGCCTCAAACCAAGCACACAAAACATGTAAAACCATCATCCACAACCATCTGTGGTTGTGGATGATGTTCAGTCTGATTTGACTGTTGCTGAAGCTGAAGCTTTTTTTATTTAAGTGTGTCATTACACAGTTTTATTGTTTCGTACGTATTTTCCGTCATGTTTGTGTGTTTCTGTTATCACATGTCAAAGCGATGCTCTCATTTACAGCTCGTATCATCACTGATTCAATTCAGCTCAGTTTTGACTCAGACTGTCAGAAATAATATAATTCTGATCATTTAGATGTGTGCTGTCCAAAGAACCCTCTAAACCTTGGAAATTTAAAAGTAACTGAGGATAAAACAGAAAAACATGAAGCAGAGTTTCCTGTCCTGGCTTTTTATAGCAGATAACCTTAAAAATGTTCTGCAGTCGATCAAAAACTGAAGCAAACCATGAATCAACATGTGAACGTGACCTGATGCTGCTGAGTGAAGCAGAGCAACGTTACAGAGGTTTGATTACAGACACAGCTGAGCAATCATTTGTAAAAGTTTCCATTTGTTCAGTTTGAACAGCAGAATTGAGGCTTTGCTGTCAGAGGCCGACAGCACTGAGCACAGCAGCAGAGAATAATGCAGAAAACAGAGGTTTGATGGTAAACTGGTCTCTGAGTGCACTGAGAGAGAGAGCTGTGCAGGAAGTAAAGCAGCCAAAGTCAGAGGGAGTTAATGAGCATGTTTATCAAACGTGAAGCGTAGTTTGATCTTCTTTTGCTGCTGGTTCAGTCAGTTTTGGTCAGAGTGACGAAACCTGCAGCTTCAGAATCTGTGAGCGGTCGACTTTCAGCCCCGACGGCGTGTCTGTGGACGATCCACGCTCTGTGGTTACTGTTTTTACCTGCTCTTTAATCGTTTGAGCTGTTTGCCGAAATAGTTTTGTGAGCTTGAACCTGAGATTCTGATGTTTCTGATAAAATATTTATATGTAAAACTCATTCAGGATTTAATGAATTGAGCTCAAATCGATTTTTTAAACCCAGCCCTCATTGAGCCGTCCTGTTACAGGCAGTTTTATAGGAAGAATCGGTGATTTATTCAAACAAGTTGGCGTCTTGTCCATCGGTTTGTCTTTAAACGCCATCGTCATCGTGTTTGGCTTCACCAGTCTCACCTGTCTCGTCCAAGGTGTCCAAACCTCAGGCGCCAGACGCCACTCATTTTTCCTGGTGTCCCGATGGTGAGCATATCGTCACGGCGACCTGCTCTCCTCGGCTGCGGGTCAGTAACGGTTATAAGATCTGGCACTACACCGGCTCCGTGCTTCAAAAATGGGACGTGGCGGCCGGCTCGGAGCTGTGGGAGGTGCGCTGGCAGTTGCTCCCCGATGGCAGCTTCCCCGAGCGACCGATCAAGTACCAGGCAGCGCCCAGCCAGCTGGGGTCCACGCAGGCCCCGCCCACACAGGCATACCGGCCACCTGCACTGAGACACCTGCCCGCCACGCCCAGCTCCAAACTGGTAAGATGACGATGGCTTTCTGGTTTATTTAGGCAGAAGTCGTCGTTATGGTAACCTTACCTCACCTGTCTTTCCCTGTCTGTCAGCACGAGGACGAGCCTCCTCAGGACCTTCGTCCCGGAGCTTCGGGAGAGAAGAGTCTCTCTAAATCTGCTCTGAAGAATCAGAGGAAACGAGAAGCAAAGAAAGCAGCGAAGCAGGTGAGACTCGAAAGTGTGACATACATGCGAGCACAGGTGCTGAAATCCAGGCGAGCTGAACGCCGTCACTCCATTGCTCACTCGACGTCTGCCTCACGTCTGCTGCTGGAGAAGCAGTCGATCACCTGCCCCTGCTCTCTTTAAGTTCCTGCATCAGCTGTTTATACGAACACTACACATGCTGTGCCATTTTCAAATTAAAAGCACTTTAAAGTTTGGCTTTTACTGTGAAACACTTGTTTACATAAAATATCTGATATTCAGCGTCTGATAACACCCGATTAAATTCATGTGTCACTGAACCATTGCAGAGGATGAGGATAGGCAGAGAGGATGATGACGAAGAAGCTGACAGGCTTCTTCATCATCAGCTGATGTGTGATCATGTGATCTGCTGATATTAATCTGCGAGCTAAAAACAGGAAAAGCCTGACTGATCATTTCAGCCTCGTTTGCCAGCTGGGCTTCAGTTTAAAGTTTCAGGTGTGGAGGATCTTTGTCTGCTCTCACCTGGATCTGACTCACACCGCCTGCCAGCATTCCCGTTATTCCGGGTTCTGCCATGTTTTAAGGTGCTCGAGGCAGTCAGTAGATGAGCAGGGAGTTGATTCCAGCGTCACACGTGGTGATCGGCGTCTGGGCCAACCTGAGCGCGCCTCACCTTTTTATGTGAACACTGTCACTGTTCATGTGGTCACTCAGAACTCTGCTGATCTGATTATTTCAACAGGAGACGAAACCAGAACCAGAACCTCCCACTGACCCCGCCCCTGTCACTAACAGCCAACCAGAGGCAAGCAGCGGTGACCCAGAGGTGGAAAAGAAGATCAAGAACTTAAAGAAGGTGAAGGGTGGTTTATTTCTGTGAACGTCAGTCAGGTGGATCTCAGCCTGGGGGTGGGGTCAGCGGTGTGTGGTGCTCTGATTGGCCAGTCTCTCAGTGATGTTTGTATGTTTCAGAAACTGAAGGCCATCGAGGAGCTGAAGGAGCAGCAGGCATCGGGGAAGGTCCTGCAGAAGAACCAGGTGATGTTTTTTGTTTCTGCCTGTTTGACGCAGACGACCTGACACTTATGTCCCCCAAACTAATGTGGGCTCATGAGGGGCAAACGCCGGGCACCGCAGTCATCAGCGTGCCCTGGGTGGTGCATGGAGGAACTGTGATCACGCTGTAGATGATGACTGGTCACTGATTGCTGACATCTTGGTGCTGTGAGCAGAGCGACGCTAACTCTGAGCGTAACCTTTACTCTGCAGGTGGAGAAGATCCAGAAGGAGGAGCAGCTGCTGAAGGAGCTGCAGGAGCTGCAGATCGGACAGTAAGAGGTCCCTGGGAGCTACAGGCCATGCCTCCCATCCTGCAGAACTCAAAGGGACAGTGGCGTCTGTGATTGAGTTTTTAGTTGAGGGGCGGGGCTTATCTGACAGGTGTGGCATGCCTCCAGAGGGTTAAACTGAGTGGATGTTTGTTCCTTATGTTCATGCCCTGCCTGTGGCTGCGAGCGGCGAGTGCTCCTCTCTCTCAGCTGGAGGTTGTCCAGTAATAAACTTTGTAACAGATCACGAGACCAGTTCTTCTTCTTGTCACAGTGAAACCTTTGTTTTTATTTGTCACCAGAGTCGGCTGCTTTTGTTTTTTGGCCTTGGCCGTGGGAGTGCTGATAGACAACAAAGTAAGTCGGACTCGAACCCAGGCCTGCTGTTCTGCGACTACGGTCACCTGCTCTCCCACTGAGCTAACCCGGTGCCCCACAGTCGGCTCCTTTTAATTGGATTCATTTACACAAACTCGGCTACACCTGCCGAGCTTTGTCACTGCCCTACTTCCAATAGACTTTTTTCTCTCTGCCTCACAGTTGTTCCATTTTTTTTATTGGTAATAAAAAGAAAATAAAGCAGTTATTTCTAATAAATTCAACAAAAAATTTGGTCACTTGTGTAACCCCCGTTCTCTGCAAATGAGTCCATTATCTATGGGAAGTGCCCTCTGGTGTGACCAATCATGGAAGCTCCACCACCTCCGCTTCCTGTGATTGGTCTGTGTGAGGCCGTCCAGTCACTTCAAAGGACACGGAGATCCCCAGCCCTCTGCCCATGCAGGTAGGGCAGTTTGGTGAGATATCTCACTCAGTTTTCAGAGAACCGGTGTTATACAAGTAACCAACCTTCTCTTTCAAACAGCACTCAGTATCTTGCTGTGGGAAACAGCGCCACTCCCGGATTACGTGCACCAAAGCCTGTAACTCCTCGACCCAGGCAGGTTAATGCTTCCCAAGGTCTGCGTGTCTTTAGGAGCCCACACTAAGGACTGAGTGTGCGAGTGAGGGTGCAGTCACATGGAGCATCATCATTGTAACTCCACAACACAGGCATGGCTTCTTCAAGACGGGCGCTTTGCTGCATTTATTGAACGCCGTGAAAACTACAAACATAAATGCTTTAGGCCCTTCAGTCAGTTCAAAGTAAGACACGTGCTTCACACAGTCATTACCTCGTGGCCACGTCGCAGGTCCTAGATGAATAACCTTAAAGTCCTGTGTGTTCTAAATTAAGATATAAAATAATTAAACACCATTCATTACAAATTTGCACAATATTACAAGTATAACAAATACCTTGTACAAGGTAGATAAACCAGGCTTCTGCAGATTGCTCACTGAAAGCCTTTGCGTGATTATCAAACGCAGGCCTCACAGCCTGATCACGCCCAAACCTCGCCATAATAGCGTGCAACAAAATCTTGTTCTTTGTGCCAAGATAAACGCGTCTCATACACAAGAAAAAACACACCTTCACAACATGGTCCACGTTAATGTACAAGCAAGACATTTTAACTGCTGGAGTCCTATCTGCGTGTTTCTTCAGCAAAATAAACATGAAGTCAAGATGTCTGTACCTGTAAATAATAACTGTTATACCTATGTGTACAAATATATTTATTTAAACAAATAATTCCTTATGATAACACATATATAAAAGCTGTGACACAATCATAGTCGGCGTGTGCAGATGTGTCCCACAGAAACACTCCCAAAGGCCCCACGAAACTGCAGTCCTGGGACTTGCACACCATCACAGTAGCCTCTTCCACCCAGTGTGATAACCACCGCTGTTACAGGCTTCCCTCTATGAGAGTGAGCCCAGGACACATACCCCTCAGTCCTGTCTACATGTGAGGAACAACAGGCTCACCAGTAGGCCTCAATCTGTGCGTCCTGTTCTTAAACCTTTTCAGAGATGTCGGCCAACTGGTGCAATACCAAAGCCAATATGACAGGCTGAAATAGCAGCTAAATACATTTTAATAGTGGAAGATGCTCTCCGCTAATCTAGCAAATCCTGAAGGAAGCATAACAGATTTGAAAGAGAGCACTGATAAGCAATTATATTCCTAGCTGCTCACCATCTTCCAAATACACACTGTTGGTGATCAGAGTGGCCGTGTGGAAAAAAGCTCTTGCACTCTGGATGGTCTCAGTCACCCTCAGAAGGAGAGCAGACTTGGTTTTGTGCCCGGCTGCGACGGTGGCGTTTTTATGGAAAAACCACGTGAAGTGCTGCCTGCTGAGCCTCTGTCATTCAACACAGTTCCTAAGTTGACCGCTGCTTCTCTCCTCACTCCTCCTCACATAACAGTGCAGTGAACAGTTAAGTAAATTTTCCTGATGCAGGACTACAGAATCCCTGGTGTGGGGCCAGGGGCTGTTATAAGGGGGTCCGGGGACCCCGTATCCCTTTAAGTGTGTGTTGTGGACAGATGTGGTGTCAGAGGGTATACTGAGGATACCTGCTACACAGGATATAACAAGTGAGGTTTGAAAGAGAGCGTTTGTATTACTGTAATTGAAATGCAAAGTTAAATGACCAAAAATCATAAAAGGCACATAAAGATCTTATTTACCTCTGATTGGCTCAGTTGTGTCACCTTCATTATGACAGGACAAAGTTTAATTACCAGGTAAAAGCTGAAGTTAAATGTCTGACATGTGATTTCAGTAAGTTGTCTTTACAGGCCTCAGATATGTGTGTGGGTCCAGGCTGGTGTGCAGGAGCTGCAGCTCCCCCTGGTGGACAGCAGCTTTACAACACAACACAGAAATCAGTTTAAAAACAGTTCAATTCAATTTTATTTATACAGCGCCAAATCACAACAGAAGTCGCCTCAAGGCGCTTTATATGGCGCGATATGGCAGCCTCGCTTCTGTCAGTCTGCCCCAGGGCAGCTGTGGCTACAACCGTAGCTTGCCTCCACCAGTGTGTGAATGTGAGCGTGAATGAATAATGTCATTGTAAAGCGCTTTGGGTGCCTTGAAAAGCGCTATATAAATCCAATGCATTATTATTATTATTATTATTATATTGTACTGGAGATCGCACAATAATACAAAACAGTGATGTGATTTTCTTACATCAGTGATTTTGGTGTTCAGCGGAAAAACATCCTGATGGTGGAAATGTTTTTGTTTACATAAAGAGAAACAAATCATCAAACATGTTGAATCAGAGCCGAGGAAAACTGTGAGAACATGAAAGAGCGAGTGTCCACGCTGCATCAGTGCACCCCGGCTGTGGTGGGACCAAGTAGTGAACCGTCGGTGATTCTACCTGGATGGTGATTGTAACCAAAGGACCCGACACGACTCAGATTTTTGCTTTTTATTTTATATACACAATGTTATTGTCACTGTGCGCTTCAGCACTTTGCAGTGCTCGCTGCTCTGCTCTGTCAGCTCTCTCCTCCTCTCCGGCCAGGCCACTGCTGAAACAGAGAGGCCTGGATGATGCTTGTGAAAAGCAGCCTTCCCTGACACCACACCCTGAACCTCCCCTGCAGCCGAGCCACCAACCACACACCAACCCATTGTTAGCTGTATAAACTCACCTACATCATTTCCAAGCACCTTGCCAGTATCCTTCCCTTGTGGGGAACACACCCCATCACCCCAAGCGGTCGCAGCAGATGGCCCCGCCCCTCCCTGAGCCTGGTTCTGCCGGAGGTTTCTTCCTGTTAAAAGGGAGTTTTGCTCACAGGGGGTCATATGATTGTTGATTTTTCTCTGTGTGTATTATTGTAGGGTCTACGTTATAAAGCACCTTACACTGTATAAATAAAACTGAACTTCACCAACAAGGTCCAGAAACTCGGTCCAGATGAAACCACAGAGTCCTCTGATGTGGTCTCTCTGTTCACTTGCATACCGACAGTGGAGACTGTCAGTAAACGAGACCCCTGCTTGGAAAACAGAACCAGCCTGCCCCCTATTTTGATTAACACAGTTTGCAGACACGGTTAGCTGTAATCAATACCTTTATAACCACGCGCATGTGAGCGCAAACAGACAATTAACACAGTCATGTGTGTGGTGTAAGAGGTAAGTGACGGACAAGGTAAGCGACTCATGTTGTAACTGACGTCAGACACCGGAGAATTTGGCGGAAATTTAAAGTGAATGGTAGCTTAGATTTGAACAAATTCCTTTAAGCTTCAGTATTACCAAATACACTTATCAATTGTCTTATAACTAACAACATTTGTCTAAATAATCTCCAACACCCTGGAGAACAACGGGGAGAGTTTAGAGGCTCTCCAAGATTACATTGATCAGTGCTTCCAGGATCTCGTAATGAAGGCGGCTCAGAGTGCATCTTCCCCAGCCAAACTTGAGATGCCATCATCGAAAAGATGTCACCCGGCAGATTCCCCCGGCACAACATCGCCACCTGGCAAAGATATTGCAGACATCCTAGAGTCAATCAACAAACAATTGTCCAGTTTCGATGCAAGGCTGTGCTTGGTGGAGATTCTTCACCGGGAATTTAAATCCTTGCGAGAGTCCCTGGAGTTCAGCCAGCAGCAGGTGGAAACGCTGGCTGCTGAAAATGCCGCTAAGGGAGTCGGTCAAATGTCTCACTGAAAATGTTACCCAGCTAAATAGAGAAAATAAAAAAATAAAAGAGACAGTTATTGATCTACAAGCTCGTGGCATGCAAGATAATCTTGTATTTTCTGGAGAGGACGCGGAGACCACGGTGAAAAACTTCATCAAAACCCTCCTGAAGCTGCCGGAGGACACCGTAAAGAACATCGCCTTTGATAGAGTCGTTCGCATCGGCCCCATGCGGGCTGCGGCCGGGAGACCACGTCCTATCGTGGCCACTTCAAACAAAAGGAACAGGTGAAAAGTCGCGGCAGGGAATTAAAGGGAACGGACTTCAGCGTAAATGACCAGTTCCCAAAAGAGATCCTGGAACGACGCAGGGTCCTCTTCCCAATCCGACGCGGCTTCATCCAGAAGGGCTCCCGCGCTGTCATCGCTGTGGACCGGCTGTACGTGGACCGACAGCTCCACCGCGACACCGACATCACTGCGTGGCTGTATCAACTTCACACCAGATAAGAATCCACTACACTCTTCTCCCATCCACTCACACTAACTTGCATTAACATCTGTTTAACTTACCAGTATCAAATCGCAACTTAAGTGTGACATCATAGCAGAATTTACACCGTCACTCTCCGTCAGTGGTTTGATTGGAACGTTTCAGTTTTTGTTTTCTTCTCGTTTGTTTTCTTCCACACTCATCCACAAACAACATCCTTTATTTCGACACATACGCACAGGACGATCACGCACAGTCATGCGCTCAACGGCAGCACATTTACATCAGTCAGACAGCGCACACAGACCTACGGGATACACACACTTAAGTCAAGTGTACTCATATTAGTAAATATGCACACACATAGTCAGACTCAGGGAGCATCTCGCCACACATTTTTTTTTCTCTCCTTCTCTCTATTTATGAACAAGTGATGTACTCTCTCCACCTGTCTAAGCGACACACACAGCGTACACCCCTAGTTATACACAGACATCTATGGGTGCACTGAGGTTTGTTACATGGAATGTAAATGGAGCTGGCTCCAGAGAAAAGAGGTTAAAAATATTTAACCAACTCCATAAAAGCTATGTATTGTAAGTGTATATGGTCCAAATGTTGATGATCCCTCATTCTTTCATGGTTTTTTTTTCAGTGCACTCTCTGAACACTTAGATGGCACACTTGTTCTTGGGGGAGACCTCAACCTTGGACTAAATGAAGTGGATAGGCTCAACACAGCAGGAACTCAGCGTAATTGGCAGTCCACAAATATAATCAAACAGTATATGAGCGACTTTGGTCTTTGCGATGCATGGCGCTCCCTTCACCCCAGTAGTAAGGAATATGCTTTTTTCTCACGTCCATCACTCCTACTCTCACCTGGATTATTTTTTGGTCAGCAGCTCACTGCTGAGGGACATTTCAGACACTGAGATTCACCCTATAGCTGTCAGCGATCATGCTCCTGTATCTTTAACACTAATGCACAAGAATAATACTACGCCAAGTAAAAACTGGAGATTTAATACATCACTGCTTAAAGATGAAGACTTTATTAAATATTTTAAAAAAAAGAGTGGACTCTATATTTAGACTTTAATCTGTCATGTTACGGCTGTGTGCAGACAGGAATAGGACCCAAGGTGCAGACTCCGGAGACAAAACGGTGAACTCAAAACAGATTTATTGCTGAACAAAGAAAATCTACAAAACCTAAACTGAAAAGAATCTCACACTCTCACACACACACTCACACACACGGGACGACGCGACACTGACTCAAAGAAACACAGGGTTTAAGTACACAGAGGGAGCAATCAGGGAATGGGCAACAGGAGGGAAACACAGCTGGGGCAAATCAGGACTAACGAGACAAGGAGCGCAAAACCAGATACACTAACATGAGACATGGACTTTCAAAGTAAAACAGGAAACATAACACAGACTCACAGGCAGGCATTATAACAAAGGGAACAAAGACGTGGGACCAGGGCAGACACAGACAGTGACTGGACGTGGGGATACAGCAAACAGGGGAGACAGCAACTCAGAATCACAGACAGAAAACCAGAACACTAAAACTCTAACAGAACCCACCCAGAGAACCTAAACTAAGAATAATCCAAAAACCCAAAAAGCAAAAACTAGAATATAATGAAATAACAAACTCAAAGAACCAAAACACAAACCACTGGGTCGATGACCCAGGGATCCTAACAGTACCCCCCCTTAAGGGCTGGCTTCCAGACAGCCCAAACCAGAACACCAAAAACGAAAAACAACCCAACCAGGGCGGGCGGTGGGGGAAACAGGACGGAGGGCTCGAAACAAACCAAACAAGGAGCCAAAAACAAAAAAAGGCCCAAACACCGGAGCCCGGAAAGCAACATAACAAAACACACAGGCGGCCAGGAAAAACAATTCACACAAAGTTCAGGGGGCCGGCCCGGAGGACGACGGCCCAAGAGTCCAAACCCGGGCAGTTCAGGGGGCCGGCCCGGAGGACGACGGCACAAGAGTCCAGAAAAAAGTTCAGGAGGCCGGCCGGGCGGGAGGCACCGGCGGCGACGGAGCAGGTCAGGAGGCCGGCCGGGCGGGAGGCACCGGCGGCGACGGAGCAGGTCAGGAGGCCGGCCGGGCGGGAGGCACCGGCGGCGACGGAGCAGGTCAGGAGGCCGGCCGGCGGGAGGCACCGGCGGCGACGGAGCAGGTCAGGAGGCCGGCCACGACGGCGAGGACATCCAGTCATTGGCCTGGAAAGCGGCCGGACAGGACGTGCAGGACGAGCAGGCTGGACAGGACGTGCAGGCCGGACAGGACGTGCAGGAGAAGCCAGAGCTGGACGAGCAGGTGACGGCGAAGCCGAAGCCAGAGCCGGACCAGGCGACGGAGAAGCAGAAGCCAGAGCCGGACCAGGCGACGGAGAAGCAGAAGCCAGAGCCGGACCAGGCGAGGATGAAGCCGTAGCTGTAGCCAAAGCCGGACCAGGCGAGGATGAAGCTGCAGGCGACAGCGTGGCAGCCGCAGGTGGTGGCGACGAATGCTGGATGGGCACCTCGAACCCTCCAGCGGAGACGAACAAAGACTGGTGCGGTTCTCCAGAACCCCCAGCAGGAACAGAAGGCTGGACGGGCCCCTCGGACCCTCCAACGGAGACGAACAAAGGCTGGTGCGGTTCTCCAGAACCCCCAGCGGGAACAGAAGGCTGGACGGGCCCCTCGGACCCTCCAGCGGAGGCAGACGAAGGCTGGACGGGCCCCTCGGACCCTCCAGGCGAGGCAGGTGGTAACTGAGCAGGCGACTGAGCTGAGAGGTGAGCTAATGTTCGAGCTATGGATAGAAGTTTAAGTTCTATTGACTGTTGTAATGATGGTAGTAATGGTGGGTTAGGTGGTGGATTAGCAGTAAACTGAGCAAGGTCCCCTGAGCCTCCAGAACCTGAAGAAAACCGCTGAACGGGCTCACCTGAGCCTCCAGCGAGGTCAGAAACAGGTGCAGGTACCTGCCGGATACCGGCCTCTCCCACCCGAGGAGAAGGTACGGGTGCCACGACAGGCACCGGAGCAGGGACCAGCTGGACCTCAGCCTCCCTCACCTGAAGCACTGAAACAGGTGCAGGGGAATGCTGGGCCCGAGCCACCCTGGGAGCAGGAACACAACTGGGCGAAGGAACAGGGTCAGAAAACACAGAATCCTCTAAAATGTTTTTTAGCTTCCTACCACCACCATGTCTAATAGTATTAACAGTCTCAGTTTTAGCAGTGTTCATATGATTGTCTTTTTCCAGCTCAGAGGAACGAAAGCAGTCATTATAACTCACCACTGGGAGTTGTTCCGCAGAGAAAGAGTGGTGACGGTGTGAGCGCCGCCTCCTCTGGGAAGTGGGAGGTGGCAAACTGGGCTGCAAATCCTCCAACGAACCGGGCTGCAATGAGGAATCAGAGAGTTTATGAAGCTCAGAACGCTGCAGACCCAAAAACAGAGCGAAGGACTGCAGCGGAGTGAGTCTAACGTCCGGCGTCACATAATCCTTCTTCCTTTGCCGTTTAACCCTCTTGTCGGACTGGAAATCTGGGGGTGGAGGCGGAGGTGTAGTGACCAGAGGGAATGAGCACGTGCTCAATCTGATCTTCCGAGGCATAGGTGCTGGCTCGGCCATAGCCATGGCGGTTTGGAGGCTGCGGGGCCCTCCGAAAGCCAAACGAGACCCATAGAAGGGTGACTGGAGCTCCTGGGCATGCTTAGCCTCCTGCCTCACGCTCTCCCTGAGGAAAGCAGAAACTGCGGGTCGCCGATACCATATGGAGTCTGCTGGGTCCATGTTCTGGTCGCGTCGTTCTGTCATGTTACGGCTGTGTGCAGACAGGAATAGGACCCAAGGTGCAGACTCCGGAGACAAAACGGTGAACTCAAAACAGATTTATTGCTGAACAAAGAAAATCTACAAAACCTAAACTGAAAAGAATCTAACAAAACACACACAGGGAGCCACAGGGAGATACACACAGCATGAGGGACGACGCGACACTGACTCAAAGAAACACAGGGTTTAAGTACACAGAGGGAGCAATCAGGGAATGGGCAACAGGAGGGAAACACAGCTGGGGCAAATCAGGACTAACGAGACAAGGAGCGCAAAACCAGATACACTAACATGAGACATGGACTTTCAAAGTAAAACAGGAAACATAACACAGACTCACAGGCAGGCATTATAACAAAGGGAACAAAGACGTGGGACCAGGGCAGACACAGACAGTGACTGGATGTGGGGATACAGCAAACAGGGGAGACAGCAACTCAGAATCACAGACAGAAAACCAGAACACTAAAACTCTAACAGAACCCACCCAGAGAACCTAAACTAAGAATAATCCAAAAACCCAAAAAGCAAAACTAGAATATAATGAAATAACAAACTCAAAGAACCAAAACACAAACCACTGGGTCGATGACCCAGGGATCCTAACATAATGAGGTTCCCAGAAAATCAGCATCTGTTCTATGGGAAGCAGGGAAAGCTGTGATGAGAGGTAAAATAATTTCGTTCACGTCACATAAAAAGAAAGAAAGCAACAATATTCAGGAATTAGAAAAAACCATCAAATCACTAGAAGAAGCCTACGTGTCCCACCAAGATCAGGAAACATTGAACAAAATACGCAAAACAAAACTAGAATTAAATGAGATAATAAAAAAACAAAATTCTTAGTACAAAGACTACGCTTACAAAATTATGAACATAGTAACAAATCCGGTCAATTTCTAGCAAACCAGTTAAAAATAAATAAAGAAAAAACAACTATATGTGCTGTTCAAGATTCATCTGGGAACACAATATATGACCTGATAAAAATAAACAACATTTTCAAGGATTTCTATAAAACGTTGTATTCACCACAAATAAACCCATCTAAAAATGAAATTGATCAGTTTTTAGTTACAACGTAACTCTTCCAAAATTATTAGACAGTCAAGCAATGGCACTGGATTCACCACTGACGCCAGGTGAACTCCAGGAAGCCCTGATAAGTATGCCCAATAATAAGGCTCCAGGTCCAGACGGCTTTCCTGCAGAATTCTACAAAGAATTCTGGACGATTCCAGCACCAGTTTTTTACAGAACGTTGTTGGAAATCAAAGAAAATGGCAGACTACCACCAAATATAAACTCTGCAAATATTAGTCTCTTACTAAAACCAGGCAGAGACCCTATATTTCCTTGAAGCTATCGTCCAATATCCCTTATAAATGTAGACCTTAAAATAATCTGCAAAGCTCTCTCAAAGAGATTAGAGAAAATAACCCCCCTCTTAATTCATCCTGACCAAACTGGTTTCATAAAAGGTAGGCACTCATCAACAAATACACATAGATGACTTAATTTAATAGATTACTCATGCAGCAAAAACATTGAAACCATAATATTGTCTCTAGATGCAGAAAAAGCGTTTGACAGAGTTAACTGGAAATTTCTATTTGCAACTTTACACAAATTTGGTTTTGGAAACTCTTTCATAAACTGGCTAAGAATATTATACAATTCCCCAACAGCTTGTGTCAGAACAAATGACCAAACATCCTCCAGCTTCTGTCTCCTGAGGGGCACCAGGCAGGGATGCCCACTCTCCCCTTCACTGTTTGCAATTTTTATCGAACCACTAGCAGCAGCAATTAGACAGAATTCAGTAATTAAGGGCATAAAATGCAAGAACGTGGAACATAAAATCAGTCTCTATGCGGATGATGTGTTACTCTTTCTCCAAAATTCACAAACCAATCTCTCTGGGGTCATTGAATTGATAAACTCTTTTGCAAGAATATCAGATTACTCAGACCAAGGATAAAGGAGGATTAGATCTGCCTAACTTTAATCACTACTTTTTAGCCAACAGGCTTCAGTTTATCTCTAGATGGTTAAAACACACCTTCTTAGATGAGCCCTGGCTAGATGTTGAACAGGCACTTTGCAATAATCTAGAGATTTCAGACCTACCATTTATCAGCTCAAACATCCAACGACATGAATGCTTTAAAAGCATCAACATCAGCTCTTCTCTGACAGCATGGTGGGAGTTTCATTAATCCCATGCAAACGTACACCTATCTGGAACAACCCTGACATATTACAAAACAATAATATGATAAACTTTCCAGATTGGAGTTGTAAAGGAATCAAATACTTAGAACATATATTAGAAGGAACAGACTTTATTCCTTTTGACAGACTAGTTACACAATATGGGATCAACAAGAAAAGATTTTTAGAATATCAACAAATTAAATCCATAGTAAAAAAGAAATTTAAACCGGGTCAAGTTGAACTACAAACACCATCAAGTGTGGTTCAATTTCTTACTCTTAAAACCCCAAAATTACTTTCCAAAATATACAGAACAGTTTCTAAAACAGATGAATCAATATCACTTCCTATTGCAAAATGGGAAATGGATTTATCGATCAGCTTAGACCAAAACTTCTGGTCTCAGATTTGCTTAAAAACCTTTCATCTAATTAGAAATCCCAGTCTGCAATTAATTCAATACAAAATACTACATAGAGTGCACTATACAGGTCATCGGATGTTCAAGATGGGCTTTACGTCTTCAAACAACTGCTCACACTGCCAAACCAATTCACCGGACAATTATATCCACACTCTTTGGTTCTGTCCACCAGTTCAGAAGTTTTGGCGCGAGATATGTGAAGACTTATCAAAGTGTCTGAAATGTAACATTCCAACTTCCCCTTTAGTGTGTTTGTTGGGCAGCTTAGATAATGTCACTACGGAAAAGAATATAGCCCATATGGTCTTGATGCATTCTCAATCATCCAGGAAAGTAAATCTCCAAAAGTTGAATCTGTTCATCTGGACGTAGCGTTTTGTGGGAGAAACGTTTCGTCACTCATCCAAGTGACTTCTTCAGTCTCAGCTGACTGCAGGTTTCCCCAAACCTTATAAACAGTACATTTGCATAATGACTGAAACCAGCCCACTGAGGGAACAATGGGCTGTGAGGTCAGTTCCTTAATCATAATTATGCAAATTCCCATGACCATTGATCAACAATCACTGACCAAAACCCACTGATCAAAGAACACTGATCAATGGCCATGAATACCATTCACAGAGAGTTGGGGAATGGCTGCAATCACAGCATTGTAAGATGGCGAAAGATGTACCCTTAGGCCCCCTCCTCGATTCAGAGATGGTCTTTCCCTTTTCACGTAAATGGCCTCCTTGACTCCGCGCTCAAACCAGCGTTCCTCCCTGTCCAGGATGTGTACATCCTCATCATTGAAAGAGTGTCCACTGGCCTGTAGGTGTAAATACACTGCAGAGTCCTGGCCTGACGAGGTAGCTCTTCTGTGTTGTGCCATCCGCTACGCTAGAGGTTGTTTGGTAGCCCATATGGTTTTCACTGCCCTATGCATAGCCAAGAAAACAGCCCTCATGAACTGGAAAAATAAAAATAATCTTAATTCTAACCAATATAAAAATGATCTATTAGATTACATTAGTCTTGATAGTGTAGTGAAGTAGATTTTGGGTTGGGATGTTACATGATGTCCCTAAACGCACCACTGACATCCACACCTTTCAGCCGACAATTACCTGGCTATAAGAAACAGCTGCGCTTCACTACTGAGAGAAGGCATTTGGCAGTCTTGGCAATCTAAGGTGGCTGCAGCACTAGGCAGTTGAGCTCCACATATCTCTTAAGGAAAGCTACTCAGTTGCCCTTAGAGAGTGGTAAGTGCGACTTTTGTTTATCATACTGTGGCATAGTAGGGTGGACTCTGACTACTGTTTCCCTCTCTTGTTGCAGGTGTGCATTAGACTGCTGCTGTCTTGTCAGATGCTGTTTTGTTTGTTACGCACTACTTTTATAACGAACAGTGATTCGGGATGTGTTTTTATTGATTGTTTAACGTTTTTATCTTTTCTTTTATTGCTTTAGTGGAGGTGCGGCCGCTTGTTCAGAGGCTAGGCACGTGAGGTGGAATCCCCTCCCCGATGCATGCGAGTGTACACACCGGGCATAGGCAGATTGCACCATTTAGAGTTTAGTGTGAGTGAGGTTTGCTGTGAAATCACACGGGTGAGTAATTGGTGGCACCCTTGGGCACTCCTCCCTGTAGGTTGCCTCCTCAAGTGGCCGGTCTCCACCATTTTGTCTAGTTGCCTCTTTTAACATATTGTGCTTGTTTTAGTGTAGCATTGTGGTAGGGAGTATGTCGTTTTAATCATTGTTCGGTAATAAAGTGTTTTAATTATTTTACTCTCTTACCCCTGCTACCCTAGGTGCCTTTTTAATCTTTTAGTTATGTTTTAGTAGTTCCTCTAAATAAACTTTTGAATTATAAACTTTCTTTGTCTCACCTCTGCCTTTAAATAACGAGTCTGTGGGCTTTGGTAGCCAGTGCAATCTTCTCATTGGCTAGAGAAATCTTTCCTGGGGTTGTAGCGCCCTCCCCCAGGTGGCGTTGTCACTACTTTAGTAACCGTCCCCGGTTATCTCTCATTTCCGCGACACCACAATCTGGCGTTGTCGACAGGATATTTTCAGGCAGAGATCTGTTGCATGTTGTTTTGTTTTGTTTTTGCGGGGTTAAATCTGTTCGGTTTGTTTGGTTATTGTAGTGCAGCGGCAAGACAGCAGCAGTGGCAGCGTCGGGACGGACTTCTGGTTTTTATAAAGTGATATTTAAATACTCTGGTTTATTATGGAGGAAGAGCTCACACAGCTACGAGACTTGGTAGCTCAGCTGCAAGCAGAAAATCGGCGGATGCGGCAAGAGCGAGGATCGGAGCAACCTGGCACCAGTGCTGCTGCTACAGGTTCATCCACCAATGGGCATTCTGCTGTTTCAGCTCCCGCGACTGAGAGACTGATTTATATTCCTCGGGAGAGGAAGTGCCCATGGTTCAACGGTAAGACTGGTATAGGTATTGCCGAATGGGTGGAAGAGGTGCAGGCCTGTTTGAGGGTACGACATCTTTCACCAGCCGACCAAGCCCTTTTCATCTATGATCATCTAGAAGGCGAGCCCAGAGAAGAGATTAAATATCGGCTTCCAGAGGAGAAAGACGATCCCGAAAAGATTTTGACTATTTTACAGGAACTGTATGGATGTACTAAGTCATATGTTTCTCTGCAGGAAGAGTTCTTTTCAAGACGACAGCAGGAGGGAGAAACATTGCAAGAGTTTTCGCATGCTCTTATGTGCCTCATGGACAGAGTTGCGAAACAGTCCCCTCATGTTCTGCTGAACAAAGATGTGTTGCTTAGAGACCAATTTGTTGAAAATGTGCTTGATTGTTTCTTACGCAGAGAATTAAAACAGTATGTCCGCAGCCACCCTACTGCCACCTTGATGGATGTTCGTCATGAGGCTATATTATGGGAGCGTGGAGGTATGCCAGGGGGCGGGAGGGATAGAAGTTACTCGGTTCCCCCAGCGCTAGGCTTTCAACACACTGTCCAGGAGGTCCCTTTTAGAGGTAGTCCGGCAGGTATTGCACCCTATGCATCTGAAATACGGGAGTTAAAAGAGATTCTTAAAAGTCAGCAAGAGCAGTTGAATCAGCTCGCAAAGAGTCTTGCTGCTTTGAATAGTGCTTCGACACCATATCCTGCCTCACGTAATAAGGCTGTCATTTGCAGACGGTGCCAGAAGGTTGGGCATTTTGCCAGAGAGTGCCCTGGTGAGCCCACAGTCATGCCTGTGCAGTCAGCTGGTACAGCAACGCAAGTCAGTTTAAGTGATGTTGGCTGTTCTTCCATGCAGGAAAACTTCCACCCCCTGAACCATTGAGCCGAGATTCAGGTGGGGGCATCCTAGGCTCAGAGTCTGTACTACCTGACCCGTTGCTGCAGGTTACTGGTAGGAAACCAGTAACTGGTAGGAAACCAGTAACCCCTGCTGTCAAAACCATTACTTCGGTCTTTCCTGGGTACGCATTGTCTGACCTTCGTATGTTGCAGGAGACGGACCCCGTGATCCGGGAGTTTCTGCAATTTTGGAGGCTGAGGCGGGGCCCTGACGCTAAGGAGCGTGGTCGCACTTCAAGGCTGGCCCTCGGATTGGTCAGGCAATGGCGTCGGTTAGTGGAGCAGGGTGGTGTGTTATATCGGAAGGTCTGTCATCCAAGGAGAGGAGAGACACTGCAGGTATTGCTGCCCAAGTCCCTTCAGGGTCAAGTTTTGCAACATGTGTGCCAGGAGCATGGTCATCAGGGTGTTCGGAGCACGGTAGATGTGGTTTCTCAATGGTGCTACTGGGTAGGGATGTATAGAGACGTCCAACGGTGGTGCCAGGAGTGTGAGCGATGCCAGTCGGCTCAAGATGCACCAACCCAACCGAAGCAAATCCCTGTAGCTGAGTGGCGTAAGACGCGCCACGACCAGCAAGCTAAGGATGCTCCCCTGCGAGAAGGTCAGCTGGTTTATCTGAAGAAAGTTGGGCTCAGAGGTCGTGATAAAATTAAGGGTGCTTCGAGTTCAGTGGTGTATAAAGTGCTTAAGGCCCCTGACCAAAATGGGTCCGTGTATACTACTACCCCTGTAGAAGAACCGATGCAAGATGGCGAGTGGTTTTTATTGGTCTCGGAACCTACTCCAGCCCCAAGCAGTTGCCAACAAAGACCAGAGACTCCTAGCCCTCGTAGGTCAGATGAGCTAGAACCCTCAACGTCCTCCGCGGGGTCGGCCTGCCCTGACCAGCTGCCAGTTATGGCTGGTGTTCATAACGATATAGCCCCTTTACGCAGGACTAATCGTGGTAATGCTGGGACGCACCCAAATCCGCACCATTTGCCCCAGGCAGCAGGAAGTAGAGCAATAGAGGCCGTGAACTCACAGGCACCTGTGCCTACTACAGTTACCCTGTTTAGACCTTGGTAGTGAGTGTCAATCGTCGGGACGACGATTCAAATCTCGGGGGTAGATTGTAGTGAAGTAGATTTTGGGTTGGGATGTTACATGATGTCCCTAAACGCACCACTGACATCCACACCTTTCAGCCGACAATTACCTGGCTATAAGAAACAGCTGCGCTTCACTACTGAGAGAAGGCATTTGGCAGTCTTGGCAATCTAAGGTGGCTGCAGCACTAGGCAGTTGAGCTCCACATATCTCTTAAGGAAAGCTACTCAGTTGCCCTTAGAGAGTGGTAAGTGCGACTTTTGTTTATCATACTGTGGCATAGTAGGGTGGACTCTGACTACTGTTTCCCTCTCTTGTTGCAGGTGTGCATTAGACTGCTGCTGTCTTGTCAGATGCTGTTTTGTTTGTTACGCACTACTTTTATAACGAACAGTGATTCGGGATGTGTTTTTATTGATTGTTTAACGTTTTTATCTTTTCTTTTATTGCTTTAGTGGAGGTGCGGCCGCTTGTTCAGAGGCTAGGCACGTGAGGTGGAATCCCCTCCCCGATGCATGCGAGTGTACACACCGGGCATAGGCAGATTGCACCATTTAGAGTTTAGTGTGAGTGAGGTTTGCTGTGAAATCACACGGGTGAGTAATTGGTGGCACCCTTGGGCACTCCTCCCTGTAGGTTGCCTCCTCAAGTGGCCGGTCTCCACCATTTTGTCTAGTTGCCTCTTTTAACATATTGTGCTTGTTTTAGTGTGGCATTGTGGTAGGGAGTATGTCGTTTTAATCATTGTTCGGTAATAAAGTGTTTTAATTATTTTACTCTCTTACCCCTGCTACCCTAGGTGCCTTTTTAATCTTTTAGTTATGTTTTAGTAGTTCCTCTAAATAAACTTTTGAATTATAAACTTTCTTTGTCTCACCTCTGCCTTTAAATAACGAGTCTGTGGGCTTTGGTAGCCAGTGCAATCTTCTCATTGGCTAGAGAAATCTTTCCTGGGGTTGTAGCGCCCTCCCCCAGGTGGCGTTGTCACTACTTTAGTAACCGTCCCCGGTTATCTCTCATTTCCGCGACACCACAATCGAAACTCTGCCACCACATCAGATCAATTGCTCTGGGCTCCTTTGATCAGCTCCATCACCTAGTGGGGGTGGGGGGTCATAGTTTGGTCCCACCTTCGCTGTTGTGATTGGTGTGGGGGTAGGGACAGGCTTAGGGCGTCGGGGGGTTCCCCAGGAGCATCTTCCTTGGGGGGCTCAACCCGGGGTTGTGGTCATGGCCTATTAAGGGCTCTGTTGGCTTTTAGGTGATGGTTTCCTCGTGGCTGCGTGCAGCGGGGCTAGGGGAGGGTCTGTACTGATGGACGTGGGTTACTGACCTGGTAGCCTGGCTGCCCCTGGGTGGGTCCGGGGCGGGCGTGAGGTTCTGGGGACGCTCCGTCTCTGGGCTGGGGCCCTGGCTGGGCCTTGGGGCTTGGGTCCTGCTTGGTGTGTCACCGGGGTTGTGGGCGGGTGGGTGTATGGGGGCTCAGCCCTGGTGCAGGGTGCCGCCAGTGCATCGAGCCACCTGGGGGGCTCTTCAACTGGTGGGGGAGGCTGTTACATCATTGCAGGAGGTCTCCTCTTTCCAGGAACTCACTCTGCAGGTGGGGGAGATATAGAAGAGGTGGAGGAAGAACTCAGCCTGGGCGTCTATTGTCTTGTGTAGTCTGGAAGATGAGTGGATGACGGGGTGGGTGCAGTTTTCTCTGTGGTGGGGTTGGGTGGGCTGTCCCGGGCTCAGTGGGGCTGGGCGGCGCTGCTGCACTGGGCCCTGGTCCGGATGGGCCTGGGCCCCCTTTCCCTGGTGGGTTGCAGAGTATCGGGGTGCCTACTGGGGTCAGCGGGGGAGCTGGCTCCTACCTCAAAGCACACTGTGCGCTGTCGATGTCACGTGCTGCACAATAACATTCAATATTTAGTATTTACTGTTATATTCACATAGATTATCGGGATGATGTTGTTTATTATATTGCTCTCTTTTTTTGCTTGTTTTCTCTTTTTTCTTTCTCAGCAGGTGATCCAGGTGATCGATATATGTATTTTTTGTCTGTTTGTTTTGTTGGTTTTTGTTTTTTGCCCTTTATCACAGTTCCTCTTCCCCGCTGTTTTTCTTTCACTACCTCTCTTTCTTTCTCTCTTTTCTTTCCCCCAGTCATGTCTGTCCCGAGCAAGTGAAAATAAAAATAAATTAAACAATAAAAACAAAGGTGTATCAAATAGACCAATATGGCAAGGCTGGGATGGTCCATTTGGCAAAGTAAATCCATTGGGCATCTTTCTTTGCCTTTAGACAATAATTCTGATGGCAAAAGAACCAAACGGGACAGGGAAAAACCCAAAACACAGTCATGTGAGCTCTGAGGGCTCACAGCGCTTATTTATCTCTGCACAGCTACTTCCTCTTTCAGGCTCCGCGGTCTCCCCCAGCATGTCTGAAAACAGACAGCTAGTACCTCATTCTATAGGTCAAGTGTGATTTCCTCACCTTTTGGCACACAGACCAATGGCACAACCTTTTCTCCACCGGTCTCACACCTCCCACACTTCCTCATTTCAGCTGCGTCTGAAAACTTTATATAGCAAAGCAGAAGCATATCAGAGTGGTTATTTTCTTCAACTGTCGATGTCGAAATACATTTACACAGTTCTGCGAAATTTTCCCCTACGATGTTGGTATGGTAAATGGCCTGTATTTGTATAGCGCTTTACTAGTCCCTAAGGACCCCAAAGCGCTTTACACATTTAGTCATCCACCCATTCACACACTGGTGATGGCAGCTACATTCTTCTTAACAAGGTTCCAAGTAGAGCTTCAAACTGCAACAAGAAGAAATGGGAGTAAGACAAAGCATTTTTTTGAGCATGTTATTTATTGGAAACAACGCTTAAACTGAAACAGGCTGTTTTACAGCTGATCCAAAGTTTAGGTCCACATGCCTTTAAAAGTTCAAAAGTGCAAAAATGTGGATTCACTTTTATTTTCTGTCAGGTTGTCAAACTATCATGACTTTCTGATGGCAAAGGCAAAAAAACGTGTTTTGGAACGTGGTCGTTGTTGAACTGCATAAGCAGGGTCTCTCTCAGCGCGCCATCGCTGCTGAGGTGGGACGCAGTAAGACGGTCATTTCCCAAACATAGGACACTGAAAGGTGGAAGGAAGTTTTATTCTCTAATGAGAACAAATGTAACCTTGATGGTCCTGATGGTTTCCAACGTTACTGGCATGATAAGCAGATCCCACCTGAGGTGTTTTCTATAATGGTGGAGCTACTCATTACTGAGTTCATGTTTGGAACTTTGATTTCTGTTTTGGGTTTTTTTTGGAGGTGTGGTCCTAAACTTTTGATTAGCTGTTTCAGTTTAAGCATTGTTTTCAATAAATCGCTCAAAAACTGTTTTGTCTCACTCACATTTCTTCTTGTTGCATGTTGAAGATCTACTTGGAACCTTGTTAAGATCCAACCATGCAAAATGGGAGTTTTGCCATTTTTCAAATGGTTTTAAACTTTTGATCGGGACTGTATTTACTGGTTTATATTTAGTGTTCACATGTTTTATTATTTACATATTTACATGTCTGAATGTTTGCATGTGCACCTTTCAAAGCAGTTTCAAAACCACTTGTGGTTTCAACACATGTACCTCAGGCTAAAACCTTCTAGAGTCTGATTGGTTGATTCAATCACACGAGTCAGAAAAAGGAAGTTGTTGATGATGATGATGATGATGAAGTGTGAGAAGTGTAAAGATGCTCAGGCAGTGAAGACAAAGATGAAAAAATTAAGAGAGAGCAGAAATGTGATATGCAGATAAACCACAAGTTTTTGCAGCCATGTAGGATGTTTCCTTACCGCTTCCAGCACTGCCAATGCACAGAGTAAACATAACCAGTGAAGCAGCTTTTTCTGTATATTGAAAATTACAGAGGATACTTTAAACACAGGTGAGTCCTGCAGGTTTTCATCCACACGTCTTTTATACTGTTTAATGATGACTTCTGAGGGATTTTTTTAACTAACTTTCCAAAGACAAACTTGAGATGCTGCTTTTAACAGCTTCTAACATGGTGATTAAAAAGTGAGTCCTTTTAACGCAGCTGCTTCAGTCACTCCAGCTTCACGGGCTGGAGCTTCTACCAGGTTCAAAGAAAACACTGTCACCGACTAAGGCCGGAGGAGTGTACTGTGTTAGCAGACGTGTATGTGGGGAGGTATCATAGCCAAAACAAATACACCAACAAACAACACCATGTATTTAAAGTTGACTGTCAATTTAAAAAACAAAAACATGTTCCTGTTTGTTTCAGATCTGCCTGTTACCAGAAAAAAATAGTGGTTGGTAAGAGTAAGAATCTGGTTAGATACCATATTTCTAAGATTTTCAGGGCCGAGTACAATAACCTCAGTTTCGTCTGAATTAAGAAGCAGAAAGTTAGCGGCCATCCAGGTCTTTATGTCTTTAAGACATTCCTGCAGTTTAACTAATTGGTGTGTGTTACCTGGCTTCATGGATAGATAGAGCTGCGTGTCATCTGCATAGCAGTGAAAATTTATGCTATGTTTTCTAATGATGCTGCCTAAGGGAAGCATGTATAATGTAAACAGAATTGGTCCTAGCACTGAACCCTGTGGAACTCCATAATTGACCTTAGTGTGTGAAGAGGACTCTCCATTTACATGTACAAATTGGAGTCTATTAGATAGATATGATACAAACCACTGCAGTGCAGTACCTGTAATGGCTTATTTGAAGAGTTTCAGTCAGGTTTCAGAGCTCATCACAGCACAGAAACAGCTTTAGTGAAGGTTACAAATGATCTTCTTATGGCCTCTGACAGTGGACTCATCTCTGTGCTTGTCCTGCTAGACCTCAGTGCAGCGTTCGATACTGTTGACCATAATATCCTATTAGAGCGATTAGAACATGCTGTAGGTATTACAGGTACTGCACTGCAGTGGTATGAATTTTTTTGAATATATTTGTTACATTGTTACATGTGTTGTGTTAGTTTAAAAGGTTTATATTATGAATTGAATTGATTACAATTAACAGTAATTGTCACCGAACTCATTTTATTTACAGGTATTTGTCACATTTATGAACATAATGCTAACTTACATTTACATGGATATTTATTTAATGACAATAAAGTAACTAACAATAACAATTAAACAAGAATATTTCAAATACACCAACAGTATTTACAGTTGTTCACACAGGATTAACCTGAGTGACCTGTTCCGGGACCGTTTCTTTAACAACTGTAATAGATTACAGGAAGTCTCTGGCAGTGTTGCTGAATCTGCCCGAGCAAGATCAGATGTGGATGAGCTGCTGCAACTGAGACCTGCGCTTTGTCTTTTCTGGTGGGCAAGTGGAGAATCACACAGGGTGGTCTGCAAAGAGAGCTTTAGGATGCTTCCTCCTACTGTCCACGGCATCGTCCATCCACAGGGTTTGCAGGGCTCACTCGTGGCTGCCACACCACTAAGATGTTTACAGAAATATGCAAGCAGGAGATGGTGGATGCTATATTATTAGTATAATACTTGTAACTCTGTAGCAGACAACAGTTCGATAAAGTTCTGTTAACATAGAATCTAATCTTGTGGTTACAAGATTAGATTCTATAAGTTTCAAAGAGATTTAGTTTATATATTTTATATGATACAGTAAATGTGTACGAATGACCGGCAATAATTCAGTCACTGAAATTATCCATGAAACTAGCTAGTAACTCCTAAATGCGTGTAGATTAAAGGGGATTATTTTACCTGGATATGATTGTCTCTGATGAGCCTAAGGTACCAAACATGCCAGCAATGTTGATACCGGTTTTGTAGCTCCTCGGAATTCAAACAGTACACAACACACAGAGCAACACTTCTCTGTCCATTTTTCAGTTTTTGCGCTGTGGCGTTAGCGAGCGGGGGAAAAAAACGGAAGTAGGGGCGGACTTGAACGAAGGCTAGAAGGCTGTCCAGTTTCACAGCCGCTCACTTGTGTCCTAACCGGCCGTCAATGGATCATACGCAGCATCCTTCCCCTGAATTTGGACACAGCCTCTCTGTGGGTTTGTTCCTGTTTACCGTGACAGTCTCCTCCTGTGTATCATGTTCAGGTTTGTTAGCCTAGATTAGTATCAGCTGTGTTCAATTCAATTCAATTCAATTTTATTTATATAGCGCCAAATCACAACAAAAGTCGCCTCAAGGCGCTTTATATTGTACAGTAGATAGCACAATAATAAATACAGAGAAAAACCCAACAATCATATGACCCCCTATGAGCAAGCACTTTGGCGACAGTGGGAAGGAAAAACTCCCTTTTAACAGGAAGAAACCTCCGGCAGAACCAGGCTCAGGGAGGGGCGGGGCCATCTGCTGCGACCGGTTGGGGTGAGAGAAGGAAAACAGGATAAAGACATGCTGTGGAAGAGAGACAGAGATTAATAACAGATATGATTCGATGCAGAGAGGTCTGTTAACACATAGTGAGTGAGAAAGGTGACTGGAAGGGAAAAACTCAATGCATCATGGGAATCCCCGGCAGCCTACGTCTATTGCAGCATAACTAAGGGAGGATTCAGGGTCACCTGGTCCAGCCCTAACTATATGCTTTAGCAAAAAGGAAAGTTTTAAGCCTAATCTTGAAAGTAGAGATAGTGTCTTTCTCCCGAATCCAAACTGGAAGCTGGTTCCACAGAAGAGGGGCCTGAAAACTGAAGGCTCTGCCTCCCATTCTACTTTTAAATACTCTAGGAACAACAAGTAGGCCTGCAGAGCGAGAGCGAAGTGCTCTAATGGGGTGATATGGTACTACAAGGTCATTAAGATAAGATGGGGCCTGATTTAAGATCGAAGAATTAATGGCAGGACTTCTTTGAGCAGTTTTGTAGGAATGGGGTCTAAAAGACACGTTGATGGTTTGGAGGAAGTAATTATTGAAGTTAACTCAGAAAGATCAATTGGAGAAAAAGAGTTTAACTTAACATTGATGGTACTAAAAGTAGCTGTAGATAATATTACATCTGTGGGATGATTATTGGTAATTTTTTCTCTAATGATAAAAATTTTATTTGTGAAGAAGTTCATGAAGTCATTACTAGTTAATGTTAAAGGGATGGTTGGCTCAGTAGAGCTCTGACTGTTTGTCAGCCTGGCTACAGTGCTGAAGAGAAACCTGGGGTTGTTCTTATTTTCTTTAATCAGTGACGAATAGTAAGATGTTCTGGCTTTGCGGAGGGCTTTCTTATAAAGCAGCAAACTATTTCTCCAGGCTAAATGATGATCCTCTAAATTTGTGACACGCCATTTCCTCTCCAGCTTACGAGTTATCTGCTTTAGGCTACGTGTTTGAGAATTATACCACGGAGTCAGGTACTTCGGATTTGAGGCTTTAGTTTTCACAGGAGCTACAGTATCCAGAGTCGTACGTAGTGAGGAGGTAAAATTATTAACAAGATGATCGACCTCTGTTGGAGTAGCGTTCAGATAGCTGCTCTGCTCTATGTTGGTACAGGGCATTGAAGATGATAACAGTGGGTGGATTATATTCTTAAACTTAGTTACAGCACTTTCAGAAAGACATCTACTGTGATAAAGTCTACTCTCCGCTGCTGTGTAATCAATTATTGTAAATGTAAATGTTATCAGGAAATGATCAGACAGCAGAGGGTTTTCAGGAAACACTGTTAAATGTTCAGTTTCTATGCCATATGTTAAAACAAGATCTAGAGTGTGATTAAAGTGGTGGGTGGGTTCTTTTACAGTTTGAGAGAAGCCAATTGAGTCTAATAACAGATTAAATGCCATGTTGAGGCTGTCATTTTTAGCATCTACATGGATGTTAAAATCACCCACAATAATTATTTTATCTGAGCTGAGCACTAAATCAGATAAAAAGTCTGAGAAATCAGAGAGAAACTGTGTGTAAGGCCCAGGTGGACGATAGATGATAACAAGTAAGACTGGTTTCTGAGTTTTACAGCTGGGGTGGACGAGGCTAAGCATCAGGCCTGCCTGTTCCCTCATTATCACATGTGTGCATATGTTATCCCTCTGTATTCTTTGTCACATTCACCCTCCTTGTAGGTGATATTTCTGTCAGTCAGTCAGTATTATGTCCATTTATTGTTTATTGGGTATTTTGACTTTGTTGCTCTCCACCCTTTTTAAAGCTGTGATTGTGAGTTCAGTTCTGTGTTGCCGAGTCCTTATTTTGGGTCCACAGCTCTGCCTGCCACACACCTGCAGCTATGACATAAATAAACAAAGAAATACATAAGAAAGTAGTCGTCTGCTGAGCAAAAGTGAAGACAGCACCTCCAACAGCAAAGCTGCTGCCTCCCTGCCAGACTCCTTTCTTTGGGCTGCTGGATTTTCGATAATCCATCGTTCCTAGCAGCTGTTTTGTTTTAAGGATGTCTCCAGTCCCAACAGCAACAGACAGGTCCACTCCCCTTTTGCTATAAATGTAGAATGGGTGGAATCTGTCTCCACCTTTGGGTTTCTAAATGCCCACATGTCCACCGATCTCACCTGGAACCACAACACCGTCTCCCTGGTAGAGAAGGCCCAGCAGCGTGCTCTCCTACTGCCTGGGTGTTTGGTACGCAGGGGCCACAAGTGAGAACAGGAAGGATGTGCAGAGGGTAATTACAGCACCCAAAAAATCATTGGCTTCCCTCTACCACCCCTGGAGGCCATCACTAGGTCCTGATGTCTCAAGAAAACCAGGTTACCCCTCACACGCCGCCCACCACCTGTTTGGCCTGCTGCCTTCCTGTCAGCACCTCAGGTCAATCACGTCCACACCTCCAGACTCACTAACAGCTCCTAAAAGGGCCATTTGGACATTTGGACACTATCACCCCACCCCTGCCCACCCACCTATCAGAGCCATGGTCCATTATACAAGCACTTTGCAACCTGTTCTCTAATGTGTGCCTTCCTCCTGGTGTGGAGCACCCGTAATTTCATTATAGATATAATTTCAATGAAGGGCTATTCTATTTTATTGTATTCTATTTTATTGTATGCATTGCTGGAGACTTGTTGGTAGCGCCAAACTCTCCGTTACCGTTTTCCTCTGTGCTAGGCAGAGATTGTAATTTTGCTGTCTGTCTCATTCAGAAAGTGGGGGATGCAGGTTCCTTCTTTTATATCCCTCTTTTGCAAAATGCAATACTGAACCCTCCTGGCACTAATGTGCAGCTGAAGCTTTTCTGACACCAGGGGTGCCTGCAGCAAATGCAGCAGCATATATTCCTTTCACCAGGTTTCTTCGTGCACAGTTTCTCTTTTATGCAAAATGCAGCTGCAAACCTTTCTGACACTGGGTTGCAATGGACATTACAGGCAGAGGGTGTCCAGTTAATCACTCCGCCGCCCTTCCTTTGCAATATTTAGCAGCAAACTTCTCTGGTACCAGGATTCTCCATCATCTATCCTTCCTCACAAAATGCAGCAGTGCACATTGTGGGCACTGTGTTGGAACACAAAAGGAGGAGAAGTTTTGGCTGTAGCTGTCTCAGCTTTCACAGTAGCTCAACATTGAACTTTTAATATTTAATAGAGTAACCTGATTATAAATTCGAGTAGCAGAAACAAAGTCAGAACACAAAAGAATAAAAATAAAAATGATAAGCTACTTTGTTGGCTCCAGCAAACATTCATTATGGTGTTTATTTTTCAGAAACATGGCTGACCAGACATCGGCTAACAGATTGACCGTGGATGGCTGTCATCCGGTCAACACATCAGTCCACGCTTTCTTTATCCTGATCTACAGCCTCGTGTTTCTGGCAAGTTTTAAATCTTATAATTTGAGTCTTTGTTTAGTGGTTATATTTATTAATGCCACATCATTTTTCTGTCCTCTCTCCATCTTCTTCATGTCTTCAGGTGGGTTTACTCCTCAACAGCTACACCATGAAGTTTTACTTCTGTCGAGCTCATCATCGGGTATCCAGCAGCCTGACAGTCTACCTGAAGAACCTGACGGCTGCTGACTTCCTGCTCTGCCTCAGCCTGCCTATCCGCATCACCAACTACGCCAGCAGCTCCACCACCATCCACCAACTCCACTGCAGCATTGGAATCCCTGTGCTATACTTTAACATGTACGCCAGCATCCTGTTCATGGGGTACATTGCTGCTAACAGGTAGAAAACCTTTGTTGATTTCAGACTGTAGTTCATAAGAATATTAAAAGCTTAATAAACATGAATCTTGTTCTCTTCTTAACGCCTTCTGCAGATGAGAACAGGAACTGCTGTGACTGATTAGTAAAGTTATCTACTGCCTCCTTCCTCTGGTCTCTCCAGGTATCTGAAGATCATCCATCCATCAGGAACTCACATGTTGCAGACAGTACGAGCTGCAAAAATCCTCTCCGGGATCACCTGGGCTTGTCTCCTGGCCCCAACAATCAGCTTCATCACCACATTTTTCATCACCCAAAAACCTCAGATCTCTGACCTCAGACACTGTGACTCCGTCTTCAGTGCATCTGCCAGCCTGCTCGGAAAGGGCATCCACACCTGTTTGGGGATCATCTTCCTGGTGGTCCTAATATCCCTGGTCTTCTTCTATTACAACACCTCCCGCAGGGTGTTGCTGGCACAGCAGAGGCAATTCTCCAGCTCCAACTCCAAGAAGCTTGTGAAGTCTCGCAAGAACATGTTGCTGCTGGTGTGCGTCTTCTGTGTTTGCTTCATCCCCTACCACCTGGTTCGCCTTCCCTACATTTTTCTGTTGAATAGCCACTCCCTGGTCTCTGTGGTTCTATTCTATCTGAATGAAGTGACCATCATGATATCGGTTTTCAATGTGTGTCTGGATCCTCTTATCTACTGTTTTCTCTGTAAGGCTTTTCGGGCCCAGGTGAACTTGAGGATGCCATCCAGGTTTGCACAGATCAACATCCAACCAGTAAATAAGGAGAGGAAGAGCAGCGAGGAGCAGCTGGACACGCTTACACCAGTGACAATGATTCAAACCAGTGAGCTGTAGAGAACAGGTGATCTTTGTCTGAGAGTCAGATAAGACGAGTGAACCAAGAATCGGGTAGCTCAAGACATCATGAACAACAGGAGCTTCTGCTGTTAGGAATAAAATGATTAAATAAAGCTCTTTTTATTATCTTTATATACACATTGCTGTGTGCTCATTAAAGAGGCGGCACTCCATGTAATAAGGGTCAAACTTTGATTCGGCGCTATGACTGAATTGAATTATTGTCAATGACATGTAGAGGAGAAGAAGGGATTTTTGCAAACATGCTTACACATCATAACTGGTTAAAGTCAGGGTGATATTTTTTCTGGGTCAAGTTCTGGTTCATGTCTGACCGAGACGAGGTCAGAGAGAAGATATGCAAGAGAGGAGCACCATGTTGCTTCCTAGAAGAAGACAGTCATAATAATAGATGTTTTTGTTTTAGTATTGAAGTGTATTGCCCACCCTGAGGGTCATCTTTGTGTGAAGCAGACTGCTGGTTTCACATCGAGGTCTGTAACTTGTAATTTCAACTGCTGAAGCAAATTAAATCTTTTAAAAAACAGTCGCTCTCCTGTACTTCATAAGAAAAAGAAACGAGCATGTCACTGCTGAGTTTAGAAATCAATATGAGTCTGACTTCACTTCAAACACTCCTATCAGTTAGTCAAAACGGGCAAAGAACTGGTTTAGGGTGTCAGGTAAAGCTGGGCATACAGTGTGCGAATTTTGGCCCATTTTGAGACAATTTTTCAGTCGTGCAACTGTTTTGGGGATCGGCCCGAGTTTCGCCCTCATCGTGTGTCGCGCATTGTCTACATGTGGTAACAAGAAGCGATTAGCACCTCACGACCAGCTCCCGATCATCAATCGTTTGGTCGCATGAAAATCAAACCTGTTTGAAATCCTGTCGCCCATCGTGAGGGCGTCACCGCAGCCGCTCACACTGCGCACGCACAAACACAGAAATGGAAGTGAAAAGACGGAGCAGCACGGCAGTGCGGCGTGTGATCTGGACACAAGCGATGGAGGCACAACTTGCAGAACTTTGGCTCATCCGAGCCTTTTTGATGTGGCATCACAAAATTATCACGACCACAACAACCGTGAAAATAGTTGGATTTACACCACTGCTCAATCACAGCTGCCTGATCAATGTTTTTCATTAGCAATTTAGCAAAGTTGATGGTGGTGGTGTGTGTGAGTGAGAGACAGATTTTGTGTTATAAGCTGGACACACAGTGTGAGCACTCAGGTCGCATCAGAGCATCGGGCCGTATAGTGTGAGACCCTGCATCGTGACCTACGAACTTCTAACCCCTGAGATTCAATCATACAGTTTGAGCAGGAGCTGAATAACGCGACTGAAAAAATCGCACAGTGTCTGCCCAGCTTTAGGTGATGTCCAGGAGTGTGTGTCTTGATCCTCTGCCACATGTTTCTGGAGTTGTTTGTGTTAAAGTGTTCCTCGATGCGCTGTTTGTATTTGCACTTGGCTTCTTTTGCGCCTCTAAACAGAGACGGAACTTGTTGGTCTCCTGATTTGAAGGCGCTGTCACGTGCTCGCACCTCGCTGTTGAGCCATGGCTTCTGGTTCGGGAACACTTTAACAGTCTTTGTTGTTGTTACGCTCTCAGTACAGAAGCTGATGTATGAGAGTACGGCAGATGTGTGGCCCTCCAAGTCTGATCCTTCTGCAAATACACTCCAATTCGTGTTATCAAACAGTCCTGTAAGGCCGTGGTGGCTTCCGCGGTCCACACTCTTACTGATTTTTTTCAGATGGTTTTTGTCTTTGAATTAGAGGTTTATAAGCAGGGGTCAGGGACAGAGAGAGATGGTCAGAGAGTCCGAGATGAGGCAGGGGGGTGGCCTTGTAAGCATCTGGGATGTTGGTGTAGACCTGGTCCAGTGTGTTGTTTTCCCTCGTCGGAAAGCTCACGTTTTTAAAGAATCCAGGCAGGACAGATTTCAGGTTTGCGTGGTTAAAATCTCCTGCCACGATCACAGTGCAGTCCGGGTGTGTTGTTAGCTGGTTATTAATGGAGCGCTGGAGTAGCTTCATGGCTGACTTAGTATTAGCTTGCGGCAGCACATAAACTGCTATTATTGTGATCGCTGTGAGCTCTCTTGGCAGGTAGAAGGGTCTGCACTGAACCATCATGTATTCTATGTCTGGGCAGCAGTGGACGACTTTAACTGTGGTGTTGGTGCACCAGTTATTGTTCACATACACCAGCAGACCTCCTCCGGACTCTTCATTCCTGTCCGCTCTGATTGTAGCATGTCCCATTAGCTCAATCGCAGTGTCTGGGGTCAGTCCAGGATGTGTACATCCTCATCATTGAAAGAGTGTCCACTGGTCTGTAGGTGTGAAGGACAGACTGCCCGCAGGGTTGAGAGGGGATTTTTTTTTTAATGAATATATAAATTTGAAAAAAGTTTCCTCCCTGCGGGCGGTCTGTCCTTCAAGCTTGAGTCTTTTACCAGAGGCCTGGGGGCCTGAGGGTCCTGCGCAGTATCTTAGCTGTTCCTAGGACCGCGCTCTTCTGGACAGAGATGTTGGAATCTGCTGGAGCCACTCGCCTCCCTTATCCGTTTCCATGTTTCCCTCTCTCTGTCTCTCTCTAACATGTCAAACTTGTGCATACTGGGTTACGTCTTTCCTGTTTTATTTTGAAGGTCTTGTGCTCCATGTTCAGTGTGTTACTTTTGTTTCCCCCCTGGCGTCATGTTCATTTGAGTCAGTTGTGTTTCCCAAGTGTTTCCACTTCCCTCGTTACCCTTCTGTGCATTTAAGTCCTCTGTCGCTTTCTGTTCAGTGTCGGGTCGTCTGCTTATCTCCTGTCACTGTAAGTCTCAGGATTATATTCATGCTCCTGTTCAAGTCCATGTTCATCTTCATGTTTCTGGTCACAGTTTTTGCATGCACCTATTCAGATTACGTCCCATGTCATAGTTTCCATGTTTATGTTTAGTTTACCACAGTTTAGGCTTTAGTTTAGTTTTTCCCCGACTCGCCTTGTCTTGTTTTTGTTTTGGATATCAGCCTCAATAAGCATCTGGCTTTCTGACAAACTAATCACATCCGGTGTCGATGGCCCTTAACACAAAGCACGCAGCTTTTATTACAAGAAGAAATTTTACAGTATAAAACATTATTTATAGACTTTTCTTTTTAATTATTTCTTCTGTCATGTCATCCCTCTTCTGGGACGTCCACACCCCGACCACAATACTAGTAAAATACTACTACTACTAAAAATAGAGGAAGGTGAAATGTAAACAAAGATGAGCACAAAGGTAGAGACGTCAAACACATAAAAATGAAAGAAATACAAAACTTGTGGTGTTTCTGTCGTGTTCACAGCACAAAGAGCCGAGAGCTGAACGACTCACAGGCTGCTGAACTGTCTGAAGTCACATTCAAGGCTTCCACAAACGCTGTGCCGAGGGTTTTCCTCACACTAACGTCTGAGTCAGCAGGGGGCGCTGTCTCATCATTCAGCCAGGAGGTGCAGCAGTCTACAGCCACATGTTGGCCTTTCCAACAGTGATTGTGAAGCCTCCGGACAAACACCGGACATCAGCAGGTTTCTCCCCACCTGCTCCTTAAACATCACACTCAGTCTCTTCCACAGTTTCATGTCTTGCCTATAAGTGTCCCCTCCACCCCAGCTCACGGTAATGTGACCACATGTGCACAGCAGAGCTGCTGCAGACATACTTGGACCTGTTTTCTCCACGAACTGATACCACTGACCTTAGTCTTCGGGGACACAATGTCTGCACCTCGTCCTGATGCCCAGGTCCAGATGTGGGAGGAGATCCCTCAGGACAGCTGCTGAGTTGCTGCAGGGAAATTTCAGCTCAATGGACTCACTTTGATTTTGATCTTTGGGGTGTCATTGAATTCGGCCTCTGCAGGTTGATCATTTTCATGTCTATCAAACGATGTGGCATCGTTTCCTCCCCATCACGTTACCCTGCTTCGTTTCTCCCAGTGAGATCTGATGTTTGATGGGTTTATTTTATACAGGACTACTTTTTAATGGCTTTATTTCACCTATACTGTTTCCTTTCTGTGACAAATGATGTCATTAAATATGATAATTAATAATCATAGAAATAATATTATTAATCTGGTGCAGTATGGCTGAGGTTTAGCCTCATGGCTTTTGCAGATGGTTCACTACATTCCAGAACCTTCCGTCATCCTGCCACAACAATGGGTCAAATTCTTTAAAGCACAGAAGAATTTATAGAAGTAAATTAATAAAACATTTTTATGATCAAACATATCCCAGAATCCAACAGTGACAGTTTGACCACCCGGACCACGCCCAGCATGTGTGCGTGTATACCGAGGGGTTCGTCGTGCTGCTCCAACAGGAGTCCAGGAGGCGCAGCGTAGCAACAACGAGCGTGGAGACAAAGCTGGCACTCAAAAAAAGATTTTTATTAACAACAAACCAAAACCGCCGTCTTCTCCACTCACAAGTAAAACACACAGTTCCACAGTGGGCCGGGAACCACAGCCGGCACCTGTGAGGTCATTACACTTCAACCCAATGACAAACGGGCCAGCGGGGGGCGCCGTTTCACAGCTGCTCTATCAGCAGATCTTTTGTGGTTTCATACCATCAGTCATGTTCTTTTTGCTGCGAGGTCACAACTTTAACAATCGATACCTGCAGGGCGGAGGTCATGTGACTCATGTTTATCAAAATGAAGAGTGGGTTCCACATGATGACTCATCGCGGTCAAACAGGAAGGTTACCGGGCGAGACACTTTTCTCCCAGCATGCTTTGATGATGACGGCATGAACCGAACATGTGGCGATCACATGATTAAAGACAGTGTCTGTCAGCATTTCAGAGCGCCACCTGGTGTGACTGCGGGTAAACCCCACATGCAGTGGAACACGCTTCAGGCCACAAAGCTCTTCCCGCAGGAAGTGACCTCTACGGCTCCGGCATCCCAGCAGCTGCTGCACGCTGCTGCATCTTCTGCCTGACGTGAGGCAGCACAGCGTCCCTGTAAAACACCTCCAGTTTGGACACCGTCTCCTCCCACAGCTCGGGGTCAAAGGTCACCGGGACCACAGCCGTCTCCTTCAGGGTGAAGACCACGAGGTCGGCGTCCCGCAGCCCCGTCACCGCCAGCTGACACTGGATCTGAGTGTAGTAGCTGTGCGAGGTCTTCAGGCGGTACACTGGAGCCTGGAGGAGGAGGAGGAGGAATCAGAGAGGAAGAAGAGGAGGACACGAAATCAGAGAGGAGGAGGAGGAGGAGAAATGAAGGAGGAGGAAGAAGAGAAATCAGAGAGGACGAGACTGATGTGTGTTTGTTACCCCTCCGCGCTCCCGTGTGGCCTCCTCATGCAGCTGCAGACAGAAGGCGGGGTCCTCCCTGCAGGCGTCCTCCACCCGTCTGTGTCTGTGCTTGTAGGGACACTTCACCTCCAGACAGAGCAGCCAATGGCCGCTTCGTCTGTCCGTCACAATGCCGTCAGGACTGGCAGCCAACCAGGGCCTCCGGGGGTCGACGAACAAGCCGCAGTCCTGAACGCAGACCTGCCGGCCCAACGCCGAGGACTTCAGCCTCTGTGGGGTGATGTAATCAGTGACATCATCAGCAAATGTTCAATAAAGTTTAAAAAAAAGTTTGAGAACTTATTGGTTTTAAACGTGATTGTGTAGAAAACAGTAGTGAAGGACCTCCTCCTCCTCATTCCCAGTTTGTAACGTTCTTGTGATCGTTGCAGTTTTCTCACATATTTTGTGTGTTTTCTGATATTTTTCACTGATTCTGGTTTTCTTATTATTTTATACACATCTATCTTTCACGTCACTGATTTAAAACTTATTTTCTTTGTTCACCGTTGACCATTACCATTAAATTAGTAATAGTCATTTATTTGTATTTTATCTCTCGGTTGTCGCACTTTTTAGTCTTTTCCTCGTGATACTGAGCTTTTTTGACTTGTTAAATTAAACTTTAACTCAGAGCTCTCATAATGTCCACATATCCTGCTGGCCGTGTTTGTGAGGATGGCTGAGTGTTACAAAGATGCTGAAACACACCTGGTACCTGCGGACGACCTCAGCCTCCATGTGGACCCCCCAGCTCATGGCTCTGGTCTGGACTCTGGGCCCCTCACCTGTCGAGACAGTCAGGTAACCAGTTACTGGCTGACCTCTCGGGATCCTGCACTTCTTACAATAAAAAGTCACACCAGCAGACGTCCTGGTGAAGCTGCTAAAAGACACATTTATATGGAGTCAGGGTACCAGGTGGTAGAAGGTGTGGCCTACCTGTGACAGCAGCCAGGTAGGAGGTGGGCGGAGTTTTACTCTTGCCGTTAACAAAGCCGGAGCGAGCGATGCGGTGTGCCACCGAGGCCGTGATCCGGTTCTTCCTCCAGGCGAACCAGTCTGGGTTGTTTCTCTGTCCGCGGGTCAAGACCTCCACCTCCTCCACCACACACCTGTCCAGATGGACGCCCACATCCAGGGGCACCTGCTCGGGTCTGGGAGGGGCTGCTGGGGAAGGTTTCTGGGGAGGATCTGGATCAGCAGCAACCGCCTCCTTCACAGGTTTCTGTGCCTGTTTCTGTCGTCCTTTAGGAGGAGGTCTCACAGCCGAGGCAGCTTTTTGGGCGCCGCTGGTTCCTGGATCTGCCCGGGAGTCAGTCCCAGTCTGAAGGGGGCGCACAGCACCAGGTCTGGTTTTACTGGAGGTTCTGGTTCCAGTGATGCCTTCTGGAGTCTGGATGGAGGGGTGGTATCTGACCTGAGGCAGGACCGGTTTCTGAGCCGTGCCGGTACCTGTGGAAGTCTGCTTGGTGTTGTGGTTCCGCATTGTTGTTGGGTCTTGATTTGAAAGGGGACCAGAAGAGAAACTGCAGGAAAGGAATGAAAAGCCGAAGAGTCTGAATCCAGGAAGCAGAAATAATGCCAAATAAACATGATCAGATGAAATAAAAATCACGAAACGAAATGAATCACCATCATCGAAATGAATATTAAAACAAACGGGTAATAACAGATTTTTAACATGACAGACTCGATCGAGGCTTTTATTTTGAAGAGTCAAATGTTTCGCCACACATCCAGTTCAAGCGGAAACAAACCACGTGATCACCCGACCACGTCTCCAAGCACATACACTCCTGCCACCAGACTCCGTTCAGATTTGTGTAGAAACACGGAGCTCGGTGTTCCGGTGGATGCAGGCTCACCGGGAGGCGTTTAAGACTCACGGGGAGGAGCCGCTCTGGTTTTCGGCGCTGGCCTCACGAAGGCAGCGTTCATCGTTTTTCAGGGAGATTCTTCCAAATAATCAGGCCAACTTTAACGTTTCCTCGTCTCTCTTTTAAGAAACAACTAAAAGCTCATATTTTCTGACGAGTTTTTATGCGCTGTTATTTTGTTGTGAAGCAATCTGTGATCCTCTTATATTAATATATATAAATACAATTTTACTTACTTTTATAATGTGTTCTTAGGGCCGAGTCCTCTAAGAGGTCCTCGTCTTATGGAAAATAGTTTTTCTCTTGAAACAGAAAAACAGAGAAACACAGAAACGGAAGGAGGCCCTAAAGTGCATGAATTTTGAATAGAGTCTGGTTGAAGCCGCTCCGGCTCCTCTGAGAGCACACGGTGATGTTAGTTCGTGTCTCCAGACCTCGGCCTGTCTGTTCTACGCTCATTAAGCTGTAAACCGGAGGGCTGGCTCCTTATCTACCTGCCAGGTGAGTGAGAGTGTCAGGGTGCACCTTACCTGTCTCTGCTGTCGGTCTGTCGGACTGAGAGCAGAAACGAAACCGAGTCTATTTAAAGCTTCGCTGACTCAGTATCCCGTGACACTCAGACACGTCCCGGCATGTTTCAGCTCAGCCTGCTCCCAATAATCCGGGCGATCATCGATGAATCCTATCAATAACAACCGGAAGACTCGGGTCTGGAGTTTGTTAATACATCCGTAGACGCTGAACACTCGTCATCATCATCATCATCACATCACTGTGTATGAAGGACGAGCTGCTCTCAGCCCACCTGTGTGCAGGTCGCAGTCTCACCTGGAGGCGTGGCTTCGAATCCACTTCTGACAAAACGCTTTGCTCTTGTTTGTTTACAATAGTGAAACAAAGTGATGCATAAAAATCACAACAACAGTCGCCTCAAGGCGCTTTATATTGTAAGGTAGACCCTACAATGATACATACAGAGAAAAACCCAACAATCATATGACCCCCTATGTCACACTATGTCTGCGAAGGTTCTCTGTGAATCCGAACTGGAAGCTGGTTCCACAGAAGAGGGGCCTGAAAACTGAAGGCTCTGCCTCCCATTCTACTTTTAAATACTCTAGGAACAACAAGTAGGCCTGCAGTGTGAGAGCGAAGTGCTCTAATAGGGTGATATGGTACTACAAGGTCATTAAGATAAGATGGGGCCTGATTATTTAAGACCTTGTATGTGAGGAGCAGGATTTTGAATTCTGGATTTAACAGGAAGCCAATGAAGGGAAGCCAAAACAGGAGAAATCTGCTCTCTCTTTCTAGTCCCTGTCAGGACTCTTGCTGCAGCATTTTGGATCAGCTGAAGGCTTTTCAGAGAGTTTTTAGGACATCTTGATAATAAAGAATTACAGTAGTCCAGCCTGGAAGTAATAATACTGATACTGTCTCCACTCTGGTCAGAGCCCGCTAGCTGTCTGTGGTTCTGTGTGGTTGGCTGAACCGCTGCTCGCCTCATTGAGAATTTGACAGGAAGTGGTGAGCTCCAGCTCTTTTTTTGAGTCTTTGTTCTGTTAGATCTGAGTTTATGTTGAACCGCTGTGATGACTCTGTCCTCCTGCAGCGGATCATGCGGGTCTCTCGGGTCTCTGCTGGCCTCTTCCTCACTGATCTGGACTCGGCTCTGAACGCCAGCGTGTTGACCAGCAGAAACGTCACTCTCATCGTCAACGCCAGTGGGCTCGAGAACATTTCCTACCCGCAACTGGATGGTCTGCAGGTGCTCCACGTCCCCGTCCAGGACCAGCCTCATGCCCCCCTCAGAGAGTACTTCAACCTGGTAACTGAATGGATCAACCAGAACCAAACGGGGGCGACTCTGGTCCACTGCACTGCCGGCAGAAGCCGGTCCCCTGCGCTGATCATGGCCTACCTCATGAGGTAGCCACAGTGCCTTAATCTCAGTTTGACAGTCAGGTTCTGGTCTCTGATGTGGTTCTGGTCTCTGTGCTTCAGGTCTCAGGGTCTCAGCCTCCGTCGAGCTCACGAACTTGTTCTGGAACAGCGACCATTTATTCAACCCAACGCTGGTTTCTGGAGGCAGCTGATGGACTTTGAGAGGACCCTTTTTGGTAGGACCACGGTGAGGATGGCAAGGACACCAGGCGGCGTCCTTCCTGAAGCTTTGGAGGACTCGGACGCTGCAGTGGTGTACTGCCTGAACGTCTGATGCTGGCTGGCTCTGCAGCGTTTTCGGTGTGAAGCGCTCTGAGGAACTGCTTCTACGTGCTCTTCCTGTTGTTGGGAGGAGCTTATAAACCTGTGCATATTTCTCATAATCGCTGGACCTCAGAGTGCTGCTCTGTGATTGGTTGTAGTTTAAATGCTGCTGAAATCATCTGTTTTCTGCATTGTGTGTGTGTTATGGTGCCAGACTGTTGTTTACTTGTAATTTTATGGTACAAATGAAAATGTCACATGACTGAGCAGCTGGTTCAGTCAAACCTTTATTTAAAAAAAACAAAACAAAACAAAAAAAACATCATCAGCAACAGTTCAGGTCAGACGCTGCACACAACCCTGCAATAAAGCTGAACTGAGCATGAAAACAATGAGTAAAGTGTTTTTAAAGTTTTATCAGGACAGCAGATCGACCACATCAGTCCGGGGGCGGGGCTGTAGGGGGGGCTGAGGTCTCAGTACTGGAAGCTTCTCTTGGTCTGGATGTCATCGAGGATCTGCTGCAGCTCCTCGTCCTCGAAGCGACCCTCCAAGCTGAAAAAACAGAAAACTTTATTGACACAGTATGTCTGAAGGTTCTCAGTCATCCAGGTTATCGTAGTCTAAGGAGCTTCAATTCAATTCAATTTTATTTATATAGCGCCAAATCACAACAAAAGTCGCCTCAAGGCGCTTTATATTGTACAGTAGATAGCACAATAATAAATACAGAGAAAAACCCAACAATCATATGACCCCCTATGAATAAGCACTTTGGCGACAGTGGGAAGGAAAAACTCCCTTTTAACAGGAAGAAACCTCCGGCAGAACCAGGCTCAGGGAGGGGCGGGGCCATCTGCTGCGATCGGTTGGGGTGAGAGAAGGAAGACAGGATAAAGACATGCTGTGGAAGAGAGACAGAGATTAATAACAGATATGATTAAATGCAGAGAGGTCTGTTAACACATAGTGAGTGAGAAAGGTGACTGGAAAGGAAAAACTCAATGCATCATGGGAATCCCCAGCAGCCTACGTCTATTGCAGCATAACTAAGGGAGGATTCAGGGTCACCTGGTCCAGCCCTAACTATATGCTTTAGCAAAAAGGAAAGTTTGAAGCCTAATCTTGAAAGTAGAGATAGTGTCTGTCTCCCGAATCCGAACTGGAAGCTGGTTCCACAGAAGAGGGGCCTGAAAACTGAAGGCTCTGCCTCCCATTCTACTTTTAAATACTCTAGGAACAACAAGTAGGCCTGCAGTGTGAGAGCGAAGTGCTCTAATAGGGTGATATGGTACTACAAGGTCATTAAGATAAGATGGGGCCTGATTATTTAAGACCTTGTATGTGAGGAGCAGGATTTTAAATTCAATTCTGGATTTAACAGGAAGCCAATGAAGGGAAGCCAAAACAGGAGAAATATGCTCTCTCTTTCTAGTCCCTGTCAGGACTCTTGCTGCAGCATTTTGGATCAGCTGAAGGCTTTTCAGCGAGTTTTTAGGACATCCTGATAATAAAGAATTACAGTCGTCCAGCCTGGAAGTAATAAATGCATGAACTAGTTTTTCAGCGTCACTCTGAGACAGGATATTTCTAACTTTAGAGATGTTGCGCAAATGGAAGAAAGCAGTCTTACATATTTGTTTAATATGTGCGTTGAAGGACATGTCCTGGTCAAAAATGACTCCAAGGTTCCTCACAGCATTACTGGAGGCCAAGGTAATGCCATCCAGAGTAAGAATCTGCTTAGATACCATATTTCTAAGATTTTCAGGGCCGAGTACAATAACCTCAGTTTGATCTGAATTAAGAAGCAGAAAGTTAGCGGCCATCCAGGTCTTTATGTCTTTAAGACATTCCTGCAGTTTAACTAATTGGTGTGTGTTACCTGGCTTCATGGACAGATAGAGCTGCGTGTCATCTGCATAGCAGTGAAAATTTATGCTATGTCTTCTAATGATGCTGCCTAAGGGAAGCATGTATAATGTAAATAGAATTGGTCCTAGCACTGAACCCTGTGGAACACCATAATTGACCTTAGTGTGTGAAGAGGACTCTCCATTTACATGCACAAACTGGAGTCTATTAGATAGATATGATACAAACCACTGCAGTGCAGTACCTGTAATACCTACAGCATGTTCTAATCACTCTAATAGGATATTATGATCAACAGTATCGAACGCTGCACTGAGGTCTAGCAGGACAAGCACAGAGATGAGTCCACTGTCAGAGGCCATAAGAAGATCATTTGTAACCTTCACTAAAGCTGTTTCTGTGCTGTGATGAGCTCTGAAACCTGACTGAAACTCTTCAAATAAGCCATTCCTCTGCAGATGATCAGTTAGCTGTTTGACAACTACTCTTCCAAGGATGTTTGATATGAAAGGAAGGTTGGAGATTGGCCTATAATTAGCTAAGACAGCTGGGTCTAGAGATGCTTTTTAAGTAAAGGTTTAACTACAGCCAGCTTGAAGGCCTGTGGTACATAGCCGATTATTAGAGATAGGTTGATCATATTTAAGATCGAAGAATTAATTAATGGCAGGACTTCTTTGAGCAGTTTTGTAGGAATGGGGTCTAAAAGACACGTTGATGGTTTGGAGGAATTAATTATTGAAGTTAACTCAGAAAGATCAATTGGAGAAAAAGAGTCTAACTTAACATCGATGGTACTAAAAGTAGCTGTAGATAATATTACATCTGTGGGATGATTATTGTTAAGTTTTTCTCTAATGATAAAAATTTTATTTGTGAAGAAGTTCATGAAGTCATTACTAGTTAACGTTAAAGGGATGGTTGGCTCAGTAGAGCTCTGACTGTTTGTCAGCCTGGCTACAGTGCTGAAGAGAAACCTGGGGTTGTTCTTATTTTCTTCAATCAGTGATGAATAGTAAGATGTTCTGGCTTTGCGGAGGGCTTTCTTATAAAGCAGCAAACTATTTCTCCAGGCTAAATGATGATCCTCTAAATTTGTGACACGCCATTTCCTCTCCAGCTTACGAGTTATCTGCTTTAGGCTACGTGTTTGAGAATTATACCACGGAGTCAGGGACTTCTGATTTGAGGCCTTAGTTTTCACAGGAGCTACAGTATCCAGAGTCGTACGTAGTGAGGAGGTCAAATTATTAACAAGATAATCGACCTCTGTTGGAGTAGCGTTCAGATAGCTGCTCTGCTCTATGTTGGTACAGGGCATTGAAGATGATAACAGTGGGTGGATTATATTCTTAAACTTAGTTACAGCACTTTCAGAAAGACATCTACTTTGATAAAGTCTACTCTCCGCTGCTGTGTAATCAATTATTGTAAATGTAAATGTTATCAGGAAATGATCAGACAGCAGAGGGTTTTCAGGAAACACTGTTACATGTTCAGTTTCTATGCCATATGTTAAAACAAGATCTAGAGTGTGATTAAAGTGGTGGGTGGGTTCTTTTACAGTTTGAGAGAAGCCAATTGAGTCTAATAACAGATTAAATGCCATGTTGAGGCTGTCATTTTTAGCATCTACATGGATGTTAAAATCACCCACAATAATGATTTTATCTGAGCTGAGCACTAAATCAGATAAAAAGTCTGAGAAATCAGAGAGAAACTCTGTGTAAGGCCCAGGTGGACGATAGATGATAACAAGTAAGACTGGTTTCTGAGTTTTACAGCTGGGGTGGACAAGGCTAAGCATCAGGCTTTCAAATGAATTATAAGTCTGTCTTGGTCTTTGGTTGATAAATAGGCTGGTGTGAAAAATTGCTGCCACACTGCCCCCTCGGCCTGTGCTTCGGGATTTCTGGTAGTTAGAATGACTCGGGGGTGTTGATTCATTTAAACTAACATACTCATCCTGCTGCAACCAGGTTTCTGTAAGGCAGAGTAAATCGATTTGTTGATCAATTATTAAGTCATGTACTAACAGAGACTTGGAGGAGAGAGACCTAATATTTAATAATCCACATTTCACTGTTTTACTCTTTGGTTCAGATGTGGATACTGTATTGTTCTTTCTTTGTGATTTTTTATGTTTAAGTTGTTTATTGCTGGTTTTTAGTTTGTTTTTTGTCTGTTTGGGAGCTGACACAGTCTCTATGGAGATGGGTTTTGGGGGGTAGCAGGAGGAGAGAAGCTGCAGAGAGGCGTGTAAGACTGCAACTCTGCTTCCTGGTCCCAACTCTGGATAGTCATATTTTGGGGGGTTTAATAAATTTGTCCATATTTCTAGAAATGAGAGCTGCTCCATCCAAAGTGGGATGGATGCCGTCTCTCCTACCAAGACCTGGTTTCCTCCAGAAGGTTTGCCAATTATCTATGAAGCCCACATCGTTTCTGGGACACCACTCAGACAGCCAGCAATTTAAGGAGAACATGCGGCTAAACATGTCACTCCTGGTCTGATTGGGGAGGGGACCAGAGAAAACTACAGAGTCCCACATTCTCCAAAAGTTGAATCTGTTCATCTGGATGTAGCGTTTTGTGGGAGAAACGTTTCGTCACTCATCCAAGTGACTTCTTCAGTCTCAGCTGACTGCAGGTTTCCCCAAACCTTATAAACAGGACATTTGCATAATGACTGAAACCAGCCCACTGAAGGAACAATGGGCTGTGAGGTCAGTTCCTTAATCATAATTATGCAAATTCCCATGACCATTGATCAACAATCACTGACCAAAACCCACTGATCAAAGAACACTGATCAATGGCCATGAGTCCCATTCACAGAGAGTTGGGGAATGGCTGCAATCACAGCGTTGTAAGATGGCGACAGATGGACCCTTAGGCCCCCTCCTCGATTCAGAGATGGTCTTTCCCATCCATCCATTCGCTTCCACTTATCCTTTTCAGGGTCGCGGGGGGCGATGGAGCCTATCCCAGCTGTCATAGGGCGAGAGGCGGGGTACACCCTGGACAGGTCGCCAGTCTGTCGCAGGGCCAACACACAGGGACAGACAACCATTCACGCTCACATTCACACCTAGTGACAATTTCGATTATCCAATTAACCTATCCCCACAAACTGCATGTCTTTGGACGGTGGGAGGAAGCCGGAGTACCCGGAGGGAACCCACGCAAACACGGGGAGAACATGCAAACTCCACACAGAAAGACCCCGGACTGATGGTGGAATTGAACTCAGGACCTTCTTGCTGTGCGGCAACAGTGCTAACCACAGTGCTGCCCACGGTCTGTCTTTCCCTTTTCACGTAAATGGCCTCCTTGACTCCGCGCTCAAACCAGCGTTCTTCCCTGTCCAGGATGTGTACATCCTCATCATTGAAAGAGTGTCCACTGGCCTGTAGGTGTAAATAGACTGCAGAGTCCTGGCCTGACGAGGAAGCTCTTCTGTTCTTTGATCAGTGGGTTTTGGTCAGTGATTGTTGATCAATGGTCATGGGAATTTGCATAATTATGATTAAGGAACTGACCTCACAGCCCATTGTTCCTTCAGTGGGCTGGTTTCAGTCATTATGCAAATGTACTGTTTATAAGGTTTGGGGAAACCTGCAGTCAGCTGAGACTGAAGAAGTCACTTGGATGAGTGACGAAACGTTTCTCCCACAAAACGCTACGTCCAGATGAACAGATTCAACTTTTGGAGATTTACTTTCCTGGATGATTGAGAATGCATCAAGAGTCCGACATTGTTTTGTCAAAGTTACACACCGATTCAATATTGATTTTAGTGACCTCCGATTGGCCTAAACGGGTGTCATTACTGCCGACGTGAATTATGATCTTACTTTATTTACGTTTACCTTTAGCCAGCAGTTTTAAATTTCCTTCAATGTCGCCTGCTCTGGCCCCTGGAAGACAATTGGTGTCGTAAGCCCCGCCTCTGTTCAAAGATGGTCGCTCACAGTGGACATAAATGGCTTCTTTCACTCCTCTTTCAAACCATCTGTTCTCTCTGTCCAAAATGTGAACATTGGCATTGAAATGGCGTGTCACAAATTTAGAGGATCATCATTTAGCCTGGAGAAATAGTTTGCTGCTTTATAAGAAAGCCCTCCGCAAAGCCAGAACATCTTACTATTCATCACTGATTGAAGAAAATAAGAACAACCCCAGGTTTCTCTTCAGCACTGTAGCCAGGCTGACAAACAGTCAGAGCTCTACTGAGCCAACAATCCCTTTAACATTAACTAGTAATGACTTCATGAACTTCTTCACAAATAAAATTTTTATCATTAGAGAAAAAATTACCAATAATCATCCCACAGATGTAATATTATCTACAGCTACTTTCAGTACCACTGATATTCATTTAGACTCTTTTTCTCCAATTGATCTTTCTGAGTTAACTTCAATAATTACTTCCTCCAAACCATCAACGTGTCTTTTAGACCCCATTCCTACAAAACTGCTCAAAGAAGTCCTGCCATTAATTAATGCTTCAATCTTAAATATGATCAACCTATCTCTAATAATCGGCTATGTACCACAGGCCTTCAAGGTGGCTGTAGTTAAACCTTTACTTAAAAAGCATCTCTAGACCCAGCAGTCTTAGCTAATTATAGGCCAATACTGACAGGGACTAGAAAGAGAGAGCAGATTTCTCCTGTTTTGGCTTCCCTTCATTGGCTTCCTGTTAAATCCAGAATTCAAAATCCTGCTCCTCACATACAAGGTCTTAAATAATCAGGCCCCATCTTATCTTAATGACCTTGTAGTACCATATCACCCTATTAGAGCACTTCGCTCTCGCTCTGCAGGCCTACTTGTTGTTCCTAGAGTATTTAAAAGTAGAATGGGAGGCAGAGCCTTCAGTTTTCAGGCCCCTCTTCTGTGGAACCAGCTTCCAGTTTGGATTCGGGAGACAGACACTATCTCTACTTTCAAGATTAGGCTTCAAACTTTCCTTTTTGCTAAAGCATATAGTTAGGGCTGGACCAGGTGACCCTGAATCCTCCCTTAGTTATGCTGCAATAGACGTAGGCTGCCGGGGATTCCCATGATGCATTGAGTTTTTCCTTTCCAGTCACCTTTCTCACTCACTATGTGTTAACAGACCTCTCTGCATCGAATCATATCTGTTATTAATCTCTGTCTCTCTTCCACAGCATGTCTTTATCCTGTCTTCCTTCTCTCACCCCAACCAATCACAGCAGATGGCCCCGCCCCTCCCTGAGCCTGGTTCTGCCGGAGGTTTCTTCCTGTTAAAAGGGAGTTTTTCCTTCCCACTGTCGCCAAAGTGCTTGCTCATAGGGGGTCATATGATTGTTGGGTTTTCTCTGTATGTATTATTGTAGGGTCTACCTTGTAGTATAAAGCGGATTTAGGCGACTGTTGTTGTGATTTGGAGCTGTATAAATAAAACTGAATTGAATTGAACCTGCCTGTGTGTTTAACTCAGCTAGTTATGAACTGTGGAGCAGCTCCTGTACCTCAACACTGCAGCTGTAACAAAGGCTTTTATTGTTCCTGCTGTGACGTGGATCGGACTTACCTGGGGATCAGGGCTTTGGCCTCCTCGGCGGCTTCTGGACACAGGTTGGCCAAACTGGCGAGCTCGAACTTGTGGAGCTTCTTCTGCAGCAGGAGGCTGAAGACAGAGAGATGACAGGGGTCAGAACTGGATTGCCTCGGACCTGGGCAGGGGCCGGGGGGGCGTACCTGCGCACGGCCGTGATGGTCTCGCGGTTCTTGAAGCGGCTGAAGCGGGCCGTGTAGTTGAGGGTCTTCATGAAGACCTCGGACAGCTCCTGCTCGTCCTCGGCGCTCTCGTTCTGCTGCTTCCTGTGCTCCAGCAACATGTGGACCTCGGAGTTCAGTAGCGTCTCCGCGTTCTCGAACTCTGAGGAGGAGGAGGGGGTTAACATCTGTCAATCACTCAGCACACAGGCTCAGAGAACCCACAGACAGCAGCTCGGTCTGTGTACCCACGTGCACCCACGGACCGCCTGCGCGTGTCGGTAGTTGTTCGAGAGTGCGTGCGCGCGCTGCAGGTACTCACCTTTAGGAAAGAGCAGCTGAGAAGCGTCCTCTTCAACATCACCAACATGCGGAGGAGCCGCGCCGCCTCCAGCCGCCATGTCGAGGAGCAGTCCCGGCTACAGGCCGGGGAGTGTGAAGCCGCCCGGAGGGTGAGACACAGGCGCCCGGTCAAGCCCGGCAGCCCGGTAACAAAGCGCAGGTCGGGGAGGAGGTCGGGGGGTAGAAAGCAGCTCCGCCGATCCGCACCGCAAGAAAACAGCGAGAGCTACTTCCGGGGCGCCCGCGGTCACTTCCGCTCTTTGTGGCGACATTAAAGAACATTATGAAAAACAGAAGGAGGGTGCAGTTTGTGCCAAAGATACGACAATATAAAAAAATAAATTACATAAAACTAGAGAATCAGATCGACAGTTCATTTTCCTGTCTGGCAGGAATCCTTTCAAAGTAACAGTCTCTGCTTGCAGCGCCCTCCTGCGGACGGGAGCGGCAGCGTCTCACTGAGTGTCAGAGAATCGTTTTAAGCAGTTTAAGGAAGATTCTTTTCTTTCATGAGCGCCGGGAGCCGCTGAAACCCGACAAGAAGAAACAGAACAACCGAAATCTGTCTCAGCGGTCGTAAAAGGGAGACTGCGTTGGCCGGGAATCGAACCCGGGTCAACTGCTTGGAAGGCAGCTATGCTAACCACTATACCACCAACGCCTGAAAGCAATGGTGCTGTACCACAATAAAACACACGCAGCATCAGCGACACTCAATATGGCGTAACGTGACGGCTGTGACCTCACGGCAGGGAGGTCCTGGGTATCAGAGAAACTCAGCAGAGGCTTCTCCAAGCACACCGGCCACAAAGTCAACAACCTAGTGTAGCTGTGCAGTACAGCGACGACAGCTCAGACCTGGAAAAACCAAACAGCCACTTCATAACATCAGTTATCAATTTTATTTCTATAGCACATTTAAAAGCAACAAAGTTGCCCAAAGTGCTTCACAAGTAGTTCATGAACAAGAGAAAATGGAAAAATAACACATGATATGAGGCAAAGGCAACATATTTAACATAAAAACAAAACAAACACAAAACAAACCTGATGGTGCTCAAACTGAACTTTGAGTTTCATCAAGCCAGCGTAAAAAAGTGAGTTTCAAGACGAGATTTGAAACACTGTATAGACCAGGGGTCTGCAACCTTTTACACCCAAAGAGCCACTTGGACCCGGTTTCCACGCAAAAGAAAACACTGGGAGCCGCAAATACTTTTTGACATCTAAAATGAAGATAACACTGTATATATTGTTTTTTACCTTTGTGCTTTGTGTGAACAACTAAGGTGTGTTGCTTATGAAATCCATGAAGTGCTACAGAGAAAATTACATTTTATTTACGTAATTAACACATTTTGAACTCTTAAAGAAATATAACAAAAGGAAAGACACCCAGCTGAACTAAAATGATCCATGTAGCAAACAAAAACTGTTGTCAGCCGCCACCCTTATATCTCCTTTGGGCTGTTGGAGCCTTGACCTGACTCTTAAAAAATAATTGGAAAAAAGCACTATGCTGCTGAAAAATGAAAAATAGATATTTGCAAAATTCTGCCTAAATATGTATTTTACCTGGTTAACGCGTGCGGCGGGGCGTGGTTTGCAGCGCCGCTGCAGGGGAGGCGGACGCACCTGAGCGACACCCGCAATCACGCCTCGCCGCCTTTACGTCTGCGCTATCTGTGCTGTTGTGTTGTTGGTGGTGTATGTTGGGCTGTGAGCTGAAAGGCTACAGCCGGCTGTATGCGTACAGCAACCGTGTGTGAAAAGTGCTCAATAAAGAGATGCTCAAAAGCGTGTTCATGGAAACATCGTCGGGTCTGCCGTGATATGTTTACAATGGGACTTTGCTCCTGAACCTCTGTGCACAGAGTCCGCAAATCGGGGATATACGAAGTCAGTTTACTCACGGTGTTTGTCTTTATCATAGTTCACGGTGGAGAACAGCTGCTGACATAATGTGTATCCGAAGATCCGTAGGGTTGAAAGTCTCGATAAATGCACGGCGTTTCGGCGGGTATACCGGCTTCCGCGAGTGTGACTCTTATTTTGAGCGATGAAAAAAATAATAGAATATAATTTTATTTTTATATTTCAAAATCACAACAATCTTCCAATTTAGAACTACGAGTTAAAAAGAACTAACATAAATAAAATACACTTCAGCTAAATACTTCTAATTTATTTTCCCAAACCACGCGGAGCCGCAGTATAAGGACTAAAGAGCCGCATGCGGCTCCGGAGCCGCGGGTTGCCGACCCCTGGTATAGACTCTGAAGTACGAATATCAAGTGGCAAGTGATTCCCAGTGTTGGGAAGGGTACATTTAAATGTATTTCACTACAGATTGCAGAATACATGCCCCAAAATGTATTTTGTAACATATTTGTAACTGAATACTTTGGATTACTTAATCTATTGTCATAATTTTTACAACTACATGAATGTCCTATTGCTGTGTGACTTATTACTATTACTGAAGGTTACTCGCCATACCAATACCAACTAGATTTTTAAATCTTAATATAAAATGAGTAAAAGTAGGGTGGACATTAGGTAAGGCTGCACTTTTTGCAGCGATCTCGTACAGAAAACTATTTCTGTATCAGTAATATGTTTTCTTTCTGTCTGTTAATAATCATGTGGAACTGCACATGATTATTTGCAACTAGCAGGTTGTTAATGCTATCCATCAAGTCTAAAAACAGCATGTTAATACGTGGAGATCCTGAAAGCTGCTCCAAAAAGGATCAGATTATATTTGAAATATTTGTTCAATTCTCCTCCAAACCCCAGCAGCTGTCTGCTGTAAGTTTTGACTGTTTACTAAAATAATAATAAAAGTGTTCCAACATCTCACTGGTTTTGTTCAGGCATACATGTGTACCGTGTTTATTAAAAGAGATGAAGCTTGCGTTTCTGTCATGTAGTGATTATGCTTAGCTGTATGACGCTTATTAGACATGAAACAGATGATACATAAAAGTGAATTTTGCCAAAGTGCTTAAGATTCTTTTTTAAATTATCTTTTTTTCTTAACGAAATCTACGACATCATGTGTAATTTTTTAATGTCATGTGTAATTTCCATTGCAAATATTAATCACAGTTAAATTAAGAGGGGATGGAGCTGTGATGTCATCACGTACACTGCCGTTACAATTGTAGAACGATTGCGCTACATTCTCGGGAAGTCCGAACTCCCGTGTGAACTTAGGTCTGGACTAGTGAAAGTATTTAGAAACAGTCTAACAGTCTGCAGTCTATGAACTAACCTCAGCTAACACCAGCTAACAATGTTAGCTGTGTTGAGTATCCTTCATTAATAGTAATAAAAATCACACAGCAATAGCACATTGAAGATAATGAAGTTTCCCATTCTACTTTCTACTATTCCCATTCGGAATTTCCAAGTAAGAAATGCATTGTGAAGGCCCGATCTCCTCTATGCTTCAGTCGAGACCTCGGCTGTACTAAGAGCATCTGGCTGGACCATCTCGGTGCTCTTTTGGGGTTTTATATGTTGAGGAGTTTCCTTAAAGCATTTAACACTTTGAGAGTAAGTAAAAGACTCATGAAATCAATTTAGATGCAGCTGTTCATCTGCATCCAAAGTTCAAAGGTCACTCTCTGAGAATGCCAGTGTTCACATTGTGGACAGAGAAAACAGTTTGAAAGAGGAGTGAACGAAGCATCTATGTCCACTGTGAGCGACCATCTTTGAACAGAGGGTGGGGCTTACCACACCAACTGTCTGCCATCTATAATCCGGTCGTTTTAACGCCCACTCACACCTTGGGTCAGTTGATTTCAGTAGGTCACATGATGGGGGTCAGGGTCTTTGAGTGGTTTCACCTGCTGATGATGACACACACCCTTTTCACACCTTGGGTCATGTGATGAGCAGTGTTGGTCAAGTTACTTGAAAATACTAATTAGTTACTAATTACTGATCACTTCTCTAAGAAAGTAATCCCATTACTTATGTGTAATAAAGCAACAGACCTTTCAGCCCAATTCTATTTTTTCTCCATAAACCATCATATAAAACTGAATCAAATGAAAAAGTCTCTTTTTAAAACTTGTTTCATTAGTTTTAATCTTTTAACTTTTTGCATCAAGCAAAAATTAAATTATATGCAACAGTCTTTGACTTGAAGAAATATGTTTAACATTTAAACATATTGTCTGCATATTCCAGCATATAAACTAAAATCATGTTTTGTGTTTACACTCACTCTTTCAAATAGATGCAAGTAAAACACAGCAGAAAATAAATAAAATCAAAGATTCAGCAGCACTTAAATCTATTGTCACCTGTTTAGCAGCAATGGGGCGGGTGGAGGTTTGCCCACAGCGGTCATTCAAGATTCAAGATTCAAAGATTCAAAGTGCTTATTGTCATGTGTATAGAAGAAAAAGCATTTCTCCCTGCAATGAAAACCCTCCTTTGCTGTCCATACACAAATGTATGGAAGGTAAGAGTTGGAGGAACAAGATAAATAAGGATAAAAAATAGTGAAAGATAAATAAATAAGTACAAAAATAAGTCAATGAAGATAAGTGAGGTATGCAGTTGTCAATGTAAATGGATGTACAAAGGAGCTTAATGTACAAAATGAACTTAGTGTGAAAATTATCCTGATGTGTAAATTGCATTTGAGGTAGGTCAGCTGTTCAGGAGTCTGATAGCAGTGGGGAAGAAGGAGTGATCATGTCAGTGGGAGGATCCGGGGGTTTCTTTGTGAATGTCATATTCCCATCGCAGCGTGCTCAGTGCTTGTTACTTGAAAAAAGTTCAATTCAATTCAGTTTTATTTATATAGCGCCAAATCACAACAGCAGTCGCCTCAAGGCGCTTTATATTGTACAGTAGATACAGAGAAAAACTCAACAATCATATGACCTCCTATGAGCAAGCATTTTGGCGACAGTGGGAAGGAAAAACTCCCTTTTAACAGGAAAAAACCTCCGGCAGAACCAGGCTCAGGGAGGGGCGGGGCCATCTGCTGCGACCGGTTGGGGTGAAAGAAGGAAAACAGGATAAAGACATGCTGTGGAAGAGAGACAGACATTAATAACAGATATGATTCGATGCAGAGAGGTCTGTTAACACATAGTGAGTGAGAAAGGTGACTGGAAAGGAAAAACTCAATGCATCATGGGAATCCCCGGCAGCCTACGTCTATTGCAGCATAACTAAGGGAGGATTCAGGGTCACCTGGTCCAGCCCTAACTATATGCTTTAGCAAAAAGGAAAGTTTGAAGCCTAATCTTGAAAGTAGAGATAGTGTCTGTCTCCTGAATCCAAACTGGAAGCTGGTTCCACAGAAGAGGGGCCTGAAAACTGAAGGCTCTGCCTCCCATTCTACTTTTAAATACTCTAGGAACAACAAGTAGGCCTGCAGTGTGAGAGCGAAGTGCTCTAATAGGGTGATATGGTACTACAAGGTCATTAAGATAAGATGGGGCCTGATTATTTAAGACCTTGTATGTGAGGAGCAGGATTTTGAATTCTGGATTTAACAGGAAGCCAATGAAGGGAAGCCAAAACAGGAGAAATATGCTCTCTCTTTCTAGTCCCTGTCAGGACTCTTGCTGCAGCATTTTGGATCAGCTGAAGGTTTTTCAGCGAGTTTTTAGGACATCCTGATAATAATGAATTACAGTAGTCCAGCCTGGAAGTAATAAATGCATGAACTAGTTTTTCAGCATCACTCTGAGACAGGATATTTCTAACTTTAGAGATGTTGCACAAATGGAAGAAAGCAGTCTTACATATTTGTTTAATATGTGCGTTGAAGGACATGTCCTGGTCAAAAATGACTCCAAGGTTCCTCACAGTGTTACTGGAGGCCAAGGTAATGCCATCCAGAGTAAGAATCTGGTTAGATACCATATTTCTAAGATTTTCTGGACCGAGTACAATAACCTCAGTTTGATCTGAATTAAGAAGCAGAAAGTCAGCGGCCATCCAGGTCTTTATGTCTTTAAGACATTCCTGCAGTTTAACTAATTGGTGTGTGTTACCTGGCTTCATGGATAGATAGAGCTGCGTGTCATCTGCATAGCAGTGAAAATGTATGCTATGTCTTCTAATGATGCTGCCTAAGGGAAGCATGTATAATGTAAATAGAATTGGTCCTAGCACTGAACCCTGTGGAACACCATAATTGACCTTAGTGTGTGAAGAGGACTCTCCATTTACATGCACAAATTGGAGTCTATTAGATAGATATGATACAAACCACTGCAGTGCAGTACCTGTAATACCTACAGCATGTTCTAATCGCTCTAATAGGATATTATGATCAACAGTATCGAACGCTGCACTGAGGTCTAGCAGGACAAGCACAGAGATGAGTCCACTGTCAGAGGCCATAAGAAGATCATTTGTAACCTTCACTAAAGCTGTTTCTGTGCTGTGATGAGCTCTGAAACCTGACTGAAACTCTTCAAATAAGCCATTCCTCTGCAGATGATCTGTTAGCTGTTTGACAACTACTCTTTCAAGGATGTTTGATATGAAAGGAAGGTTGGAGATTGGCCTATAATTAGCTAAGACTGCTGGGTCTAGAGATGCTTTTTAAGTAAAGGTTTAACTACAGCCAGCTTGAAGGCCTGTGGTACATAGCCGATTATTAGAGATAGGTTGCTCATATTTAAGATTGAAGAATTAATTAATGGCAGGACTTCTTTGAGCAGTTTTGTAGGAATGGGGTCTAAAAGACACGTTGATGGTTTGGAGGAATTAATTATTGAAGTTAACTCAGAAAGATCAATTGGAGAAAAAGAGTCTAACTTAACATCTATGGTACTAAAAGTAGCTGTAGATAATATTACATCTGTGGGATGATTATTGGTAATTTTTTCTCTAATGATAAAAATTTTATTTGTGAAGAAGTTCATGAAGTCATTACTAGTTAACGTTAAAGGGATTGTTGGCTCAGTAGAGCTCTGACTGTTTGTCAGCCTGGCTACAGTGCTGAAGAGAAACCTGGGGTTGTTCTTATTTTCTTCAATCAGTGACGAACAGTAAGATGTTCTGGCTTTGCGGAGGGCTTTCTTATAAATGTAGCCGGATGGGCTACTCGCCTTTCTTTTCTCTCTCTCTCGCTCGCTCGCTCTCCTGCGCTCGCTCTTACTGCAAAACTAGGTCAATTGGGAACCCACCTGCATATTGATTGCAGGCTGGCACCAGGTATAAAGCTAAGCCGGTGCTTCTTTGGATTATTCCTCCCATGCATTCAGCGCAAAGCAGCAATAAATGCTGACACTCTGCGACGGACTGATCGGCAAGAGTAGATCATATGACAGCCACAGGTATGCTCTCGCTTAACCTCAGATTCCCTCTCAGTATTGGAATGTATAGTAATAGTTTTTGCGGCCTGTTGTAGCGCGGCAGGTTGTTTTATTCCGGCGTTGCGGAGAGAGGTGCTTGTGTGATTTCCCCCACCAGTGAGAGTATAGCGCCTCCGGTCCTGGGGTAAGCTGTTCAAACTATTTTTATTAGCGTTCACCACTACAAGAGGCTAAGGTTACATTTATCTGTTTTAGGGTTTGAGCGCTGCCTTCACCTCCGTGGCAACTCACACAGCCTTAAGTGAAGAATCAAGACACCTGCCTAGCCGTTGTTGTGAGGGCTCCTCCTCAGTGGAGCCTGCTGTCTTCTCTTGTCTTGTTTGGTTTTGAATTGTTTTACCTTGTCTTATTTGGTTTTATTAAGTAGGCCTACCATTTCCTGGTTCGCCTGGTTTTATTTTATCTCTGGATTGTTGCGTGTGCCCATGCTTCTGTGATCGGGCTGAAGCAATTCTTTGCCCGAGTGTCGTGCCGGGGATTTTAAATTGCCCCCGTTGCTGGTCTTAGCCTGTGGGGAGCCAGACCAGCTCGCGATTGAGGCTGGGACCATTACTACCAGTACGGGTGGACCCGCGGGGCACAAGCCTTCCTCTGTGTGTGTGTGTGTGTGTGTGTGTGTGTGTGTGGTTTCTTTTATTAAAGCTATTAAAGTGTGTTTTAGTTCTTTGTATCATCTGTAGCGAGCCTGACGCTCAGTGTCCTGTTATTCTTTTAACATATTTTTCTGTGTTTTCTTTTAGTGAACGGAGGACGTACCAGTGGCCCTGGGACCTTAGGTGGTGGGTCGTTTTCACACTTTCTTTTGTACAGCACCGGGTGGGCTGCAGTGATTTTCGTTTTGTGTGATTTTCTTTTGGGTCCACGGCTGCTGGTAAGTCCAAGTTCCATGATTGTTTTATTTTCACATTAAGACACTGTCAACAATGACGCTACATTTTGGTTTCTAATATTTTATTTATTTTTATTATAAATAAACTTTTAATATTGGAGCCAACCTGCCTCGGAGTGCATCCTTGAATCTGTGCGGCCTCTTTTTATTCCTTTTATCTATTTTTCTTAAATATATTTCCTAGGGGTGAAAATCCCCCTAGGTGGCGTTGTCATTTTATTTCCTTTTATCTAACCCCGCCGACCACTTGGTCACATACTTGGCGTTGGTCGACAGGATGCACATTTGAGGTAGATGTTTGGTTTTGTAAATTGTTTTATTTTTGTAGAGAGCATAGTTTACCTGTTTGAAGGCTCTATTTCTTTTTAAGTGTGATTATAGACAAGACAGCAGTATCCAGGTTTAGGAGGAAGAGTAATAGGATTTTAGCACCTTGCTGATTTAATTTTCCCTGTTTTGGTCTAAAATTTATTATGGAGGAAGAATTGCAGCAACTTAGAGACTTGGTAGCACAGTTAAAAGCAGATAATGAGCAATTGCGCCGGGATAGAGGCGCTGTGCTGGAGTCTGGTGGTGGTGCCGCGTCGGCCTCCTTCGCACCAGCTGGTTGCATACCAAATGTTGGTAGCCAAGCCGCTGTTACAGAGCGTTTGGTGGTGGTGCCTAGGGACCGTAAATGTCCCATGTTTAATGGCAGAACGGGCATCAATATATCTGAATGGGTTGAAGAGGTTCAAGCGTGCATGCGTGCCCGGCACCTGTCTGTTGCTGATCAAGCATTTTTTATTTTTGATCATTTAGAGGGAGAAGCAAGGGAGGAGATCAAATTTCGCCCTAATTCAGAGCGAGGGGATCCTGCTCGGGTGTTGACCATTTTAAAGGAACTGTATGGTAATGCGCAGTCCTATGTCACTCTGCAGCAGGCTTTCTTTTCGAGGAGACAGCGGGAGGGAGAGACTTTGCAGGAGTTTTCCTTAGCGCTAATGGCTTTGATGGAGCAAGTGAAACACAGTGCACCTGATGGCATGCGTAATGCAGAGGTGTTGCTCCGAGACCAGTTTGTAGAACATGTTGCTGACAGTGCTCTCCGCAGAGAGCTTAAACAATATGTTCGCCGTGTGCCTACTGCCACCTTGTTAGAGGTGCGTGGGGAAGCAATTAGATGGGAAAGAGAAGGGTTTCCAGGCGGTGTTCGCGACCGTGGCTATTCCCACCCATCAGCGTATGGTTTCCAGTGTGGGGTGCGCACTAGCCCTAGGTCTGCTCCTGTTGGTATGCCTGAGTCTGAGTGGCATGAGCTAAAGGAACTCCTAAAGCGCCAGCAAGAGCAGTTAAATCAGCTCACTGAGACAGTGGTTTCTTTACAGAACCCCCGAAGAGGTGTTCGGCCTTCACGGGCTGGCTCGGTGATTTGTCGCCGGTGTCAGCAGCCAGGACACTTTGCTAGGGAGTGCACTGGGGAGCGGGTTTCACGCCGCACCAGAGCAGGTTCTGATTCAGGCCCTCCTCGTACGGCAGTTGGCAATCACCTTTCCGCTACCCAGTCGGGAAACTAAAACCCTCTGAGCTGCAGATCCACAGTTCAGGTGGGGAGTTCACTGGCTCACAGAAAGATAGGATTGGCAGGTTAATTTCATCGTGTCCAAAGATGGATGTGCTGATTAGTGGGGTGACTGTCCCTTGTTTGGTGGATACTGGTTCCATGGTTTCCACCATTACAGAGAGCTTCTTTTTGACGCATTTTGCCCCTTGGGGACAAGAACGCCTTCAGTCATGCCATTGGTTACAGCTTCGGGCTGCCAATGGGCTTGCCATTCCTTACATTGGCTATTTGGAGCTCAGTGTACTCCTGTGTGGCAAGGAAATGCCCTCTTGTGGGATCCTCATAGTGAAGGACCCTCCTGGTGCCACGCCCTCTGTTCCTGGTATTTTAGGAATGAATGTCATCCGTCGCTGTTATCAAGAGCTGTTTGGGGCTTTCGGTGGCTCCTTGTTTAATTCTCCTTCTGTGTCACAGGCACCGAGACCAGTTTTGGAGGCCTTACATCAGTGTCACCAGTCTGCAGCCCAAGCCCCAGAGGACCGTGTTGGTACCGTCAAGGTACAGGGCCCGCGGGCCGTGCGGATACCTGGTGGTGTCATGCAGCTGGTGGCCACCACTTGTTCACAGCAGTTGTCAGGCCAGTCTGTGCTTTTCGAGCCTCCTGAGTCCGGGCTGCCAGTTGGGTTGCTGGCCTCTCCATGTTTGGTCCAGGTGGATAAGGGTGTTGCCTATATCCCAGTCACTAATGTGGGAACAGCTGAAGCTGTCCTCCACCCACGGACCCATTTAGGAGTGATCAGCCAAGCTACTGTTGTTAGCCTCCCTGCTGGTGTTGGTGAGGAACACTCTTTTCCCGCCACAGTTTCCTCCCATACAACCAGCAGCCCTGCTCGAGACATGGTGGATGCAATTGACCTGTCTGCTCTCGCTGAGTCAGAGCAACATGAGGTACGGTTACTTTTGCAAAAGTACCGCTCTGTTTTCTCCACTCATGAGGGAGACTTGGGCTGCACGAACCTTATCTCGCACGATATACCTCTGCTTGATGATGTACCCGTCCGGCAGAGGTATAGGCGGATTCCTCCTTCTGATTATGAGGCCGTCAGGGCCCATATCAATCAGCTATTGGAGGCCCAGGTAATTCGGGAGAGTAGCAGTCCTTATGCTTCTCCCATCGTGTTGGTCCGCAAGAAGGATGGAAGCCTCCGTCTGTGCGTTGACTACCGTTTGCTGAATAGCAAAACGAGGAAGGACGCCTTCCCTTTACCTCGCATCGAGGAAAGTCTGGATGCCCTTGCTGGCGCACGCTGGTTTTCTACCATCGATCTGGCCAGCGGGTACCACCAGGTGCCAGTCTCTGAGCAGGATAAGCCTAAGACCGCTTTTTGCACGCCGTTTGGCCTGTTCGAATGGAATCGAATGCCATTCGGGCTGTGCAATGCTCCTGGTACTTTTCAGCGCCTAATGCAGCGGATGTTCGGGGATCAGCAGTGTCAGTCGCTACTGCTGTACCTGGACGACATCATTGTGTTTTCCTCATCCGTTTCTCAGCATCTGCAACGGCTAGAGATGGTGATGAAAAGGCTGCAGCAAGAGGGGCTCAAGGCTAAGCTAGAAAAGTGTGCCTTTTTCCAGCAGAAGGTTAACTACTTGGGCCATGTAATCTCTTGTGAGGGTGTCTCCACAGATCCAGCCAAGGTTGACGCAGTAGCCAAGTGGCAGTGTCCTCGTTCCGTGTCAGAGTTGCGATCCTTTTTGGGTTTCGCCAGCTATTATCGGCGCTTTGTGGAGGGGTTTGCCACATTGGCGGCTCCCCTGCATCAAGTGGTGGCTAAATTGGCTGGCACCAAGACAAAGAAGGGCTCGGGACAGAGTTTGAGTGCTATCTGGACACCTCAGTGTGAGGAGAGTTTTGAGGCCCTGAAAGCCAAACTTGTGTCTGCCCCTGTGCTGGCGTATGCTGATTTCACACGTCCATTCATATTGGAGATTGACGCCAGTCACAGTGGCTTGGGTGCAGTCCTCTCCCAAGAAGTAGAGGGTGTTGTCCGGCCAGTGGCTTATGCCAGTCGAGGTCTCCGGCCCCATGAGCGCAATATGGACAATTACAGCTCTATGAAGCTGGAGTTTCTTGCGCTCAAGTGGGCCATGGCCGAGAAGTTTCGGGAGTACTTGCTGGGGCACAAGTGCGTGGTTTACACTGATAACAATCCACTCAGTTACCTCTCTTCAGCTAAGCTGGGTGCCACCGAGCAGAGGTGGGCCTCCCAGCTGGCGGCATTCGACTTTGAGATTAAGTATCGCTCAGGCCGCAGTAATAGGAATGCTGATGCTCTCTCCCGACAGTATGAGACGAGCTCCAGCCTGGCCGAGGGCGTGTTGCTTGGGACTCCCATCCCCACTTCGCTTCAGCAGGCTCCGTGTCCAGCAGTGCTGCCCGCTGTTACTCAGTCGGAGATTGGGGCCTTTCCGTCTCATTCTCCAGGGGATATTCGTGCTTTGCAGGAGGCTGATCCCCTCCTCAAGGATTTCTTGGTATACTGGAGGAGGCAGTCCCCGCCCTCTTCGGAGGAAAGGAGTCAGCTCCCCAAACCAGTCATGGTTCTGCTGCGTCAGTGGGACCGTCTGGTGGAGAAGGATGGCATCCTTTATCGCTGCATTTTGCGTCCGGGTGGAGGTGAGGAAGCCCTCCAACTTGTCCTTCCAGAGGCTCTGAAGCCTGAGACCTTGAGGCAACTGCACCAGGACCATGGGCACCAAGGTATTGAGCGTACCACTGAACTGGTCAGGCAGCGTTGCTATTGGCCCGGCATGTCCTCTGACATCAAGCAATGGGTTCAGTGTTGTGAACGCTGTCAGGTTGCAAAGGACTCGGAGTTGGGGTCTCATAGTTATATGGGTCACCTATTGGCGTCTAGGCCAAATGAAATCCTGGCCATAGACTTCACAGTGTTGGAACCTTCCCGTAGTGGAGTTGAAAACGTCTTGGTTATGACTGACGTTTTTAGCAAATACACTGTTGCAGTCCCTACCCGGGACCAGCGGGCCTCTACTGTGGCCCAGGCCCTGTTAACAGAGTGGTTTTTTAAGTTTGGCGTTCCTAGCCGCCTCCACTCTGACCAGGGTAGAAATTTTGAGAGTTTGGTGATGCAACAGCTATGCGAGTTGTATCGGGTAGCCAAGTCCCGTACAACCCCTTACCACCCAGCAGGTAATGGACAGTGCGAACGGTTTAACCGGACCCTCCACAACCTCCTACGGACCCTGCCATCATCTCGGAAACGTGACTGGGCTGCGTGCTTACCACACATGCTCTTTTGCTATAATAGCACACCCCATCAGGGCACTGGAGAGTCGCCGTTTTTCCTGATGTTTGGCAGGGATCCTAGGCTGCCTATTGATTTCCTTCTAGGCCGGGTTCAGGACCCAGTGCCTGGAGAGGTTCAGGACTGGGTGGCCGAGCATCAAGCCAGGTTAATGGTGGCTTTTGAGGGAGCTCGGGCACGGTTGTCGCTGGCTGCTGACCGTCGCAAGGAGCGCCATGACCAGAGAGTCCACCCTGTTCCTTTAAAGGTCGGTCAGCTGGTGTATCTTCGAGATCACAGCGCCCGGGGTCGGCACAAGATCCAGGACCTATGGAGCTCTGTGGTCTATCAGGTGTTGAGGGCACCCCAAGAGAATGGGGCTGTTTATACCATTGCCCCCGTGGTAGACTTGGAGAAGGTTCGGCATGTCCATCGCGACATGTTGAAGGCACAGGTCAGCCCGGGACCTCCTGCACCTGGTCCACAGGCTCCACCCCCGCCTGTGCCTGCTGACTCGGAGCGGACCTCTCTGAGTGATGATGAGTTGTGGCTCCTTGTCCCTGAGGTACCTTCACAACCTGTGGCACCTGTGGCGTCATCTTCTGATGCCTCTAGAGTTCCATCGGTGGAGCTCAGGTCTACTCCCAGTGTGATTGTAGCACCCTCGACCTCTGCTCCCCCAGGTTCTTCCTCAGGCTCTGTTGAACAGTCTGAGGTGAGTGGGTCACACTTGCGGAGAACAGCACGTTCAACAGCTGGTCAGCACTCGAATGTACATCACTTGCCACGTCCTGTTGAATCTGCACCAGTCGCTAATGCGCAGCTCGCCGTATTCAGGCCATGGTGTTAGGTTTCTTGAGTTATTGTCGGGGCGCCAATACAAAAAGGGGGGGTAGATGTAGCCGGATGGGCTACTCGCCTTTCTTTTCTCTCTCTCTCGCTCGCTCGCTCTACTGCTCTCGCTCTCTCCTGCGCTCGCTCTTACTGCAAAACTAGGTCAATTGGGAACCCACCTGCATATTGATTGCAGGCTGGCACCAGGTATAAAGCTAAGCCGGTGCTTCTTTGGATTATTCCTCCCATGCATTCAGCGCAAAGCAGCAGTAAATGCTGACACTCTGCGACGGACTGATCGGCAAGAGTAGATCATATGACAGCCACAGGTATGCTCTCGCTTAACCTCAGATTCCCTCTCAGTATTGGAATGTATAGTAATAGTTTTTGCGGCCTGTTGTAGCGCGGCAGGTTGTTTTATTCCGGCGTTGCGGAGAGAGGTGCTTGTGTGATTTCCCCCACCAGTGAGAGTATAGCGCCTCCGGTCCTGGGGTAAGCTGTTCAAACTATTTTTATTAGCGTTCACCACTACAAGAGGCTAAGGTTACATTTATCTGTTTTAGGGTTTGAGCGCTGCCTTCACCTCCGTGGCAACTCACACAGCCTTAAGTGAAGAATCAAGACACCTGCCTAGCCGTTGTTGTGAGGGCTCCTCCTCAGTGGAGCCTGCTGTCTTGTCTTGTCTTGTTTGGTTTTGAATTGTTTTACCTTGTCTTATTTGGTTTTATTAAGTAGGCCTACCATTTCCTGGTTCGCCTGGTTTTATTTTATCTCTGGATTGTTGCGTGTGCCCATGCTTCTGTGATCGGGCTGAAGCAATTCTTTGCCCGAGTGTCGTGCCGGGGATTTTAAATTGCCCCCGTTGCTGGTCTTAGCCTGTGGGGAGCCAGACCAGCTCGCGATTGAGGCTGGGACCATTACTACCAGTACGGGTGGACCCGCGGGGCACAAGCCTTCCTGTGTGTGTGTGTGTGTGTGTGTGTGTGGTTTCTTTTATTAAAGCTATTAAAGTGTGTTTTAGTTCTTTGTATCATCTGTAGCGAGCCTGACGCTCAGTGTCCTGTTATTCTTTTAACATATTTTTCTGTGTTTTCTTTTAGTGAACGGAGGACGTACCAGTGGCCCTGGGACCTTAGGTGGTGGGTCGTTTTCACACTTTCTTTTGTACAGCACCGGGTGGGCTGCAGTGATTTTCGTTTTGTGTGATTTTCTTTTCAAGTTCCATGATTGTTTTATTTTCACATTAAGACACTGTCAACAATGACGCTACATTTTGGTTTCTAATATTTTATTTATTTTTATTATAAATAAACTTTTAATATTGGAGCCAACCTGCCTCGGAGTGCATCCTTGAATCTGTGCGGCCTCTTTTTATTCCTTTTATCTATTTTTCTTAAATATATTTCCTAGGGGTGAAAATCCCCCTAGGTGGCGTTGTCATTTTATTTCCTTTTATCTAACCCCGCCGACCACTTGGTCACATAAAGCAGCAAACTATTTCTCCAGGCTAAATGATGATCCTCTAAATTTGTGACACGCCATTTCCTCTCCAGCTTACGAGTTATCTGCTTTAGGCTACATGTTTGAGAATTATACCACGGAGTCAGGGACTTTGGATTTGAGGCCTTAGTTTTCACAGGAGCTACAGTATCCAGAGTCGTACGTAGTGAGGAGGTAAAATTATTAACAAGATAATCGACCTCTGTTGGAGTAGCGTTCAGATAGCTGCTCTGCTCTATGTTGGTACAGGGCATTGAAGATGATAACAGTGGGTGGATTATATTCTTAAACTTAGTTACAGCACTTTCAGAAAGACATCTACTGTGATAAAGTCTACTCTCCACTGCTGTGTAATCAATTATTGTAAATGTAAATATTATCAGGAAATGATCAGACAGCAGAGGGTTTTCAGGAAACACTGTTAAATCTTCAGTTTCTATGCCATATGTTAAAACAAGATCTAGAGTGTGATTAAAGTGGTGGGTGGGTTCTTTTACATTCTGAGAGAAGCCAATTGAGTCTAATAACAGATTAAATGCCATGTTGAGGCTGTCATTTTTAGCATCTACATGGATGTTAAAATCACCCACAATAATGATTTTATCTGAGCTGAGCACTAAATCAGATAAAAAGTCTGAGAAATCAGAGAGAAACTCTGTGTAAGGCCCAGGTGGACGATAGATGATAACAAGTAAGACTGGTTTCTGAGTTTTACAGCTGGGGTGGACGAGGCTAAGCATCAGGCTTTAAAATGAATTAAAAGTCTGTCTTGGTCTTTCGTTGATTAATAGGCTGGTGTGAAAAAAAGTAATTCGATTACAATAACTACTCCATTTCTGGTGCTGAAGCAGATGATCAATAGCGACCCAGTTAAGGGACACTCCCACTAGAGCTTAAAATCAGGGAGGGAAAGCTGGTGATATGGGAAACATGGATCTGGTATTTTGTGTTTGTCCGGCCAGCCATTTTTGCACTAGAGTTTGACTTGTTTTAGTGTTTCATCTTTGTCTTGCTGCTCTCTTATTTGTTGTAGTCTCTCCTCTGTGGCAGGAAGGCCTGAAATCACCTGATGTGCATACAAGTCTATTTTATGTATTTCAACCATCCTTTCTGGCAATCTGGACAGCACATCTGCAGTTGCTATGTGTTTGCCTGGGACATGTGAGATGGTGAAAGAGTACCTCATTAATCTCATTCTCAGTCTTTGTGCTCGTGGCGACAATTCATCTAAGTTCTTGGCTTGTGATCTCTCTCAACATGCAATGCCGATGAGAAAATCAGAGAATTGCTCGCATCCCCAGTCTATGGCTAACGCTTCCTTCTCTATTTGAGCATATTTTAGTCCTGTGGGGGGTTAATACTCTTAAAGCGAAGGCCTCTGCCTTGGTTGTATCATCCTCTTGTTTCTGAAGTAGCACTGCTCCCAGTCCATAGGAGGCTGCATCAGCTGATACTGTTGTTTGTGCTTTGGGACTGTAGAGTGCCAAGTTTGATGGTTTACTCGGTTCTGACATGTCTGTGAAGCTCTGGGAGTGTCGCCCCCAAGAGGGACAATGGACCCCCAAATGATCCTCTTCTATGTTGTGCCATGCGTATGTGAAGTGGCTGTTTGGTCTCTGCAATGTAGAGGTCTGGGCATTCCTCGCTGCACTGTACAGCACTGTTTGTCGAGCCTCACTCCAACACCACATGACTTTGGTACTGAGTAGTTCTCTCAATGGCTGTGTTTTCTTTGCTAGGTGGGGAAGGTACTTGCCTAGATGATTAACCATTCCCAGGAATCGTCTCACTCCACTTACATTGGTGGGTGCCTCTCACTTTTTCTGGGTCTGCTTTGACTCCTGTACTGTCAATGATCTGTCCGAGGAACTCAATTGAGGTTTTTGCAAACTCACATTTCTCACTTTTCAATGTCACACCTGCTTTTGTGAGCCGCTCGAGGGCTGCAACTAGTGTCTTTTCGTGCCGGGTCTGTGTGTCAGCATAACCCATAAAGTCATCCATTTGGCAGACAACTCTGTCCAGCCCCTCCAAGAGCTGAGACATTCATTTTAGAAAATGCTCAGGGGCTGAGGATATGGCGAAACAGAGTCTATTGAAACAATACCTTCCAAATAGCGTGATGAAGGTTGTGAGAAGAGCTGACTGCTTGGACCATTGATTGTAGAAAACATGGACGACGCGACTCCGCCTCCTCCCATTGTGCAAAAATGAAGCCAAAATATCCCGCTTGTGGAGGCTGCCATCTTGCAAATTTGGAGCCAGAGTCTGCGCAGTAGTGACTTGAGGTGGAGCCACTGTGTAACGCTCCCGCCCACACACTCGCTGGACGTGACCGCAAACACGCCCCCCTACACTTTTTACGTAGACCGGCTGCTCGAGTTTTTTTGCTGGTTTACCGCGACTGACGACTCGTTTAATTAGGGTAAATACAACCATGTCACTGTTATAAAAAAGACACACAGCTTATCATCTTATAGTTCTAAAATCACTTTGTTGTTAATTCGTTTGCTAGATTAGCCGCTAGCATACGCACTGTGTTGGAGGCTTGTTGCTAGCTAGTTAGCGATGCTACACACCTGTTACTCTAATAGTCTGTGTTATTGAAGGATTCAGCACTTCTTATGTTTGTTATCCATTTTTAGACAGCGATGAGATCATCTGCACACTCTACAGAGGCCCAGAGTTACTGTTAATATCAAACATATAATGCTGTCCTTTGAGATTTTAACATAAGACTGAGTGTAATGGATCTAAAACTGTTTAAATCTTCAGAGCCCTCTACAGCCTGGTAACATGGAGACTTTAAAAACATCAGCAGAACGTTTCAGTAGTGTAGTCTAATTTGTTCTTTTCATTTAATAATAGAGTCCATATTTTATCAACAGCTACATTCACCCTGGAGAGAAACTAGTGAGGGAGACCATCAGGACCAAGCTGGGTTTCCTGGGTCCAGAGGTTTGGAGAAACTTCTTCCTTTTCTTTCATCACAGCTGTCCTGTGCCAGAAGTTCTGTTGACCCACTGAGAGAGGCATCATTTAAGAAACACCATGAAGACTGAAGCTCATCGCATTGATCAAGCAGGACTCATGATCTTCACCAGCAGCTCCCTCACAGGGAAATCTTCAGCACTCCTCTGTAGGCCCGATCCAGGAGATGGATAAACCCAGCATTTCATGAACACTGTGATGGAGACCTTTGGTTTGTGTAATGTTATAAATACTCGGATACTCCCCAGAGGCTCCAGACTTTTACATAAAGATATTATATTCAGTCCTGTGGAAAGTTATATATTTAAAAATATATGATCCTCTCTGGTTACTCTGGTATGAATAACTCTGAATCACTTTATGGTAAATAACACTATCTGCAAAAAACTGTGAAAGAATTCCAGATGACAAGTTTGTAGTTCAACATACAAGTGACGACCTTTGCCCTTCATCATGTTTTATTAACTTGTGTTAGAGAAAATCTCATGTGCTCTTCATGCAGCTGAGTACATCAAGTGTTTAAAACAGAAGCTGTGCAGGTCTGAGATCAGCAGCTTTGTGAAACACCAAACTGAGGTCCTGTTAATGCTGATATATAGTGACACAGTTACATGAGTGATTAATCCTTTTGTTTTTTGTCTTTAACTTTATCAATAAAGCTGCAGCTTTCACTACAGCACGTGTGGTACTTTAACCTTTGTACTGTTTTCATCAGTTCATTTTGCAGTTAACATGTGAACATGTTGGATGATCTGTCTGCTGTCACTGGGTGGTGCTGAGGTCTGAATCTGAGGGCAGCCCCTGTAATCACAAAGAGAACAGAACCATCAAACTCAATTATAAATTTTATCCCTCAAAATTGAAATGAAGCTGATTCTTCTGTCCTCACACACTCAGGATCTGAAGTTCTTCTCTTACATTTTTTTTCAGTATTACAGTACACTACAGTACTTTAATAGTTCCTGATTAATGAGGAGTTACTGAAGTACAAGCTTTTAAAAAAGATGTTACTGTCTTTACAGATGTGGCAAGAGCCTGAAAACATGCTGTTGTCTGCACATATTTAATAATCAGTTCTGCACAGGAGCTGCAGCAGGGTGCAGCCTGTTGTTTTTAAAGTATAATACTTGTAATAAAAGTACAGTAACAGTAATTAGTGACTGATTAGCCCGGAACGTTTCTCTTAATTTCTTTAGTAAGTTCATTCACCTGCACAGATTAGCTAAACGAACCCTGACAGCCGAGTGCTCATTTTAGCTAGCTAGGTCTCAGGACATAGCTAAGGACGGTAGTTACGGATTAGCTTACAAACACGTTTAACTTACCGAAAAAGTGCAGCGGGGCCTCGGGTCCTTCTGTCAGGTAGTCCAGTTTACTGAAGAACACCTCAGGCTGTCAGGTTAAAACACTAGGTCGTGTTTTCGTAGCGTAAACGCTGGCCCTCCTCTCAGAGCCTACGCTCTATCTGCTATTCCCGAACACAGATACGCAAGTTTCTCCGTGACTGCAGCTGCCAGTCAAAGCTGCTATGATGACGTTTCACCCCAATTTAACATCGCCGCGGTAGGAATTAGAATCAAACTTATGGGAAAGGAGACCCCTTGGACATCAATCAGCATGATGAGAACTATTGATAACAAAAGAAAGAATCTTTGGAAAAAAATTATCTAAGGAGAATAAATTTATTTTAGTCTGACCCCAGTCCCATCCGCTAACATGGAGGAGGCGGGGTTTATGACCTATACTGCAGCGAGACACCAGGGGGCGATAGAGACGTTTTGGCTTCATTTTGGGGGAGCTGTCATGTCGTCCATGTTTTGTACAGTCAATGGCTTGGACAAAGGTACTTGCCAAAATCCTGAGTTAAACCTCTGTTGTCCTAGGGTGTGCTCTACTGATGGCAACATGTGTCTTTCTCTTTTCACAGAATTGTTCAGTTTGGTCAAGTCAACGCACACGCACTTCTTCTCCGTTTGGTTTGGGTACTGGAACCATTCCTGCGCACCAGTCAGTAGGCTGCTCTACTCTGGAGATTACCCCTAACTCTTCCATATGAGCTAGCTCTTTTTTGACTTGGGTAACGGGGAAGTGGGACCCTTCAGGGGAAATGGCTATCATCTGCTTTAAGCTCAATTTTGTATTCAATTCAATTCAATTAAATTCAATAAAACTTTGATCCCGAAGGTTGGCCCCGAAGGAAATTGGGTTAAGGCTGCCGGCCTTATGCCAGCGCCATCTTACCCTTACACAAACATCACATGGGGAAGACAGGTCTCCCCCAGACTGAGCTCCAACAGGGAGATCAGTTTGAGAACACCTCAGCACACATGAATCATCACAGCTCACAACACAGAAGACATAAGCTTCGAAGGCGTTTGGAGGGGGTGAGTTTAGGTATGTGTCAGTGTACATGCGTATGTGTGTGTGTGTCCCGTGTTCAGCCAAGAGAAAGTGTCCCTTAAATCGGTTAGGCAAAAGTCAACAATCTTCGGTTGACGTGGGTGGCCTTGAAGGAGGGGGGAGAGAGTCACAACAACAGTCTTGTTATCTAAGGGAGAATTTTGTTATTCCCGTCAGCTTTTGCCTTGAGCATCCAGCTGACGCCAGGGGGGCCGCATGAGATGAAGATGGTATATATAACATAAGATATATCAGAGTGTTAACCTGGTTATTTTCCAATTGTAGCTCGAGTCCGGATGCAATCCTGAATCGCTTAAAGCGTTGGATCCATTTCAGCCACTGTTCTGGCTTTGAAAAGTCGAACTTTGGCGGCGGTGACAACTTGGAAAGCTGTTGGCGCGCCTGCCATGCTGCTAGACGCAAGATCCTAGTTAGCACTTGCTAATTTGTTAGCTTAGCTCTTACTGTACTTTTAATTCAAACTTGCAGCGTGAATTCTCTTTGGTGAGAAAGCTTTTGTTTTTCTTGACCTTCTTCGTCCCTCCAGAGAACCTCTGAAACCATGTTTTGGTAGCTCTGGGCTTTATAATAGCAGCAATATTAATGAGACAAGGACAGTTCTCTCTTAATGCGGTGACTGCGTTTATTGCCAAGCTGCAATGCACAACACAAGGCACAACCACCAGAGGGTGCTGCATGAACCATTAAATTAGTCCCTACTATAACAGATGTAGCCTCAGAAGTGGTGGTAACCCATTGTGAACACATGAATGTGTATAAATGAAGATCTGGCAGACACCATAGAGGAAAACACACTACCTGTCATCCATCTCATCATTTACCTGTTTTTCAGGACCAGATATAATCTGTTGGCTGCCCTCTCACTCGGGGCGTGTTACATGTACAACTAATTCAATACTAGTCATATTTAGGTAGACTCTTTCTCTTTGATTGGTGTTTCTAAATTTATGTCAGTGACCCTCAAACTGCCCAGAGAAGTCCTACCATTAATTCATATCAGATTCTGTCTGTTAATGGGCTGTCAGTAACACAGTAACAACGAGGAGTCTAAGAGTCATTTTTGACCAGGACATGTCCTTCAATGCACATATTAAACAAATATGTAAGACTGCTTTCTTCCATTTGTGCAACATCTCTAAAATTAGAAATATCCTGTCTCAGAGTGATGCTGAAAAACTAGTTCAAGCATTTATTACTTCCAGGCTGGACAACTGTAATTCATTATTATCAGGATGTCCTAAAAACTCCCTGAAAAGCCTTCAGCTGATCCAAAATGCTGCAGCATTTCATCACCAACACTGCCCACACGAAGAGCTTCAATAATTCAAATTAACTCATGTGACCTAGTAGTCGGTCATTATAAGTAAGACTTGCATAAACTGCATATTTTGGACACTTTCAGACTGTATATTAACGGGTTGAAAAGCGGCTGGCATGTAATATAGTACAACGATAAGAAAATGCAAAAAATATTAGGCACACGACTCATATCGAACCAGCTCTGAAGTACATCAAAGAAATAACCAAAAGAGAAGTTGATGGATTCTAGGTGCAGCCAAGTGGCGGAGGGCTTTCACTTCGGTGGCCTCAGAATCTCATCTCTGCTTTTTGCGGATGATGTGGTTCTGTTGGCTTCATCGGGTGAAGGCCTCCAGCTCACACTGGAACGGTTCGCAGCCGAGTGTGAAGCAGCGGGAATGAGGATCAGCACCTCCAAATCTGAGGCCATGGTTCTCAGCCGGCAAAGGGTGGAGTGCCCACTCCGGGTCGGGGATGAGTTCCTGCCCCAAGTGGAGGAGTTCAAGTATCTCGGGGTCTTGTTCGCGAGTGATGGGAGAAGGGAGCCGGAGATCGACAGACGGATTGGTGCTGCAGCTGCAGTGATGTGGACGCTGCACCGGTCCGTCGTGGTGAAGAGGGAGCTGAGTGTAAAAGCGAAGCTCTCAATTTACCGGTCGATCTACGTCCCGACCCTCACCTATGGCCACGAGCTGTGGGTAGTGACCGAAAGAACGAGATCGCGGATACAAGCGGCAGAAATGAGCTTCCTCCGAAGGGTGGCTGGCCTCTCCCTTAGAGATAGGGTGAGAAGTTTGGCCATCCGGGAGGGGCTCAGAGTAGAGCCGCTGCTCCTCCACATCGAAAGGAGCCAGTTGAGGTGGTTCGGGCATCTGACAAGGATGCCTCCTGGGCGCCTCCTGGGTGAGGTGTTCCGGGCATGTCCCACCGGGAGGAGGCCCCGGGGCAGACCCAGGACACGCTGGAGAGATTATATCTCTCGGCTGGCCTGGGAACGCCTTGGTATTCCCCCGGATAAGCTGGAGGAGGTGGCTGGGGAGAGGGAGGTCTGGGCTTCTCTGCTTAGGCTGCTGCCCCCGCGACCCGGCCTCGGATAAAGCGGATGAAGATGGATGGATGGATGGAAGTTGATGAGAGAAGCGAGGTGAGGCGCGCAGGTGCTGACGGCTTTCTGTCGGGTCTGTTTGGACCCAGAAAAACAGACTTTAAGGATCCTCATGTAAGAGTAAATGATTAAGAGCATGAGACCCAGGAACAGGCTAAACAGATATCCAAGGACATTGTTGACTGGAGTGTCAGAACAGATCAGATTCAATATAGAATTGTGACAGTACACCCGGTGAATAATATTCCCACACAGCTGCAGAGAAGCACTCAGACAAATCACAACAGCAGTAGTAAGTGTGCTGTAAAACCACATGAAGGCAGTAATGACCACAACCTTACAGCATGTCATTCGTGTGTTATATTGTAGAGGATAACATATTGCAAGATAAGACATGACTCCTAAAATGAAGAATTCTACACTTCCATAGACACACAAACAATAAACCTGCAGGAAGCACAGAGGAGCAGAAACAGTGTGAACATCAGAGAGGATCTGAAGCAGGAGGAACGGAAACAGCCCTGTACTACCATACAGCTCATTCACAAACAGGCTGCACAGAAACATGTACATAGGTTCATGTAAGCTTCTGTTCACACAGATAACCACAATCAGCAGGACGTTGGAATCAACTGTAAACATATACAGAGACATGACACTAATGAAATATAAGTATTTGAAAAGGCCGGTGTCAAAGTACGCAGTGAGGGTGAAATATAAAACCTGTGTAGAGTTTGATTTAGTCCTCATTCCAGCTTTAACACAAATCATTTCACAGAACAGTTGACGAAGCAACTGCAATTATTTTTTCTCAGATTTATGAAGGTAAAGCATTTGCAACACATACAACAATAATGTGGTGTGTTCACAAATAGGAAAGTCATAAACAATACTGATGATAACTGAGAAGCAGCAGAGATTCAGGACATGAATCAAACTGAGCTGAGGGCTGATTCAGCTCCTCTTAAAGACAGAAACGCCCACAGCTGTTCCTGATGATGGTTACCTGCACAGGTCTATGACCCTCAGCCCAAGTACTCCATAGCCTTTTGGTAATCTTACTGAGGATTACCTAACTCGGGTTCCAGAGCATCAAATTGTGTGGTTTAGACAAAGCTGCTGGATCATAGAGATATGACAAGGTGTCAGACAAAATTCACACTTTTCAGTCTTAGGCCTGCTCAATCAGACTGAATACACACACAGGATGAACACTGCTTAAAACAATACATGTGTATTATTATCACTCCCACCGCACTTTATGTACATATAAATGTTATTGGATGTATTAAGCATTTGTACATAGGTAGTAGTTTGGCTTTTTTGTTTTTCATATTTGTATTTTTGATTATTATTTTTGTAGTACAGTGGTCCCTCGCTATAACGTGGTTCACCTTTCACGGCTTCGCTGTTTCGCAGCTTTCCTTTGTGCAATTTTGCATGCTTTTTCTTCTTCTTCTTCTTCTTCTTCTTTTTTTTTTTTTTTTTTTTTTTTTTTACAGCGCATTGTGTTCGATTGATTCATTCATGATTCATTAATGTTGAATTCTCGGGCAGCTGCTCTATTCCCATGTTCTGGACCTGAAAACAGGGTTTGATCTTTGGTTTTATTCTATAATACTGGACTTATTTTTCTACAAAGGTTTGAACTTTGAGAGTTTAAACAAGAGAGAAAAATGTGAAAATGTTCATGCCTGTCTGAGAAAACTGTATAAAGTGTGTAGTGAGGGGTTTTACAGCCTTAAAATATGTATAATAATTGTAAAAAATAAAGCTAGTTTCTTCACGGATTTCACCTATCCCGGGTTACTCTTAGAACATAACTCCTGCAATAAACATATATCTCTATATGTCTCTAATTTACTTTTTCTTCCTTTCCTGTGTACTGGTATGAAACTGAAAGTGAATTTTCCCAGTCTTTGCCTATCTGTAATAACTTAGATTCTAAAAACTAAATTTAAAATGAAGTCACACAGCAGAAATAAATTTCATTACAGTTGAGGTCTTTCTGAAAGCACTGTAACTAAGTTTAAGGATATAATTTCCCCACACTTACCTCCTTCAATGCCATTTGCCAACACAATGCAAAGCAGCTACCTAAACTCTCAGGGCATTCTCATTACCGGCACGTAACATACCGACAATTTCTCACATCCCGAGGCGTCTCATGGGAACGCAGTGTAACCTTCCGTATCCCTATGATACATGTCGGGCTGTCGAAGGAATCCAATAGAATGACGCTAACACACATTCCAGCCATGTATTCCAGCCCTAACCCTAACCCTAACCTTATCCCTAACCTTAACCACAACCTTAATCGTATTAGGTTGTGTTTTCTAAAGCGATTCATGATGAGAAAGTAAAATAAATGTACGTGTCAATTCAGTCCAAACGGGTCTCGTGTTTCCTTCGGTTTCTGAACGCATAACAGTGGAACGTGTTGGGTGGCCAAAAGCGTCACACAGTGTAGTATGTTACGCTTTGGGAGTGAGAACGTGTCGAAACTCTACTCCCACACGGGTAGATTATCTTTGTAAAATTATTACATCATCACTGCATACGACTGACTGTGGCTCCCCCTCAAATGAAAGCCTCAAATATGCACCTTAAAGCAGATAACCAATAATCTGGAGAGGGAATGGTTTCTGATTAATTTAGAAGATTTCTAGAAGACTTTGGCTACGTTCACACTGCAGGTCTTAATGCTCAATTCTGATTTTTTGATCAAATCCGATTTTTTTGTCTGCTTGTTCACACTACAAATAAAATGCAACAGCAAACGTGCTCTAGTGTGAACGCTCAAAGCGGCCCGCATGCGCAAAAGAAGACGTCACACACAACGCGCTCTGTTTAGACCCAGAGCAAACAATACAGGGAGTGCAGAATTATTAGGCAAATGAGTATTTTGTCCACATCATCCTCTTCATGCATGTTGTCTTACTCCAAGCTGTATAGGCTCGAAAGCCTACTACCAATTAAGCATATTAGGTGATGTGCATCTCTGTAATGAGAAGGGGTGTGGTCTAATGACATCAACACCCTATATCAGGTGTGCATAATTATTAGGCAACTTCCTTTCCTTTGGCAAAATGGGTCAAAAGAAGGACTTGACAGGCTCAGAAAAGTCAGAAATAGTGAGATATCTTGCAGAGGGATGCAGCAGTCTTAAAATTGCAAAGCTTCTGAAGCGTGATCATCGAACAATCAAGCGTTTCATTCAAAATAGTCAACAGGGTCGCAAGAAGCGTGTGGAAAAACCAAGGCGCAAAATAACTGCCCATGAACTGAGAAAAGTCAAGCGTGCAGCTGCCAAGATGCCACTTGCCACCAGTTTGGCCATATTTCAGAGCTGCAACATCACTGGAGTGCCCAAAAGCACAAGGTGTGCAATACTCAGAGACATGGCCAAGGTAAGAAAGGCTGAAAGACGACCACCACTGAACAAGACACACAAGCTGAAACGTCAAGACTGGGCCAAGAAATATCTCAAGACTGATTTTTCTAAGGTTTTATGGACTGATGAAATGAGAGTGAGTCTTGATGGGCCAGATGGATGGGCCCGTGGCTGGATCGGTAAAGGGCAGAGAGCTCCAGTCCCACTCAGACGCCAGCAAGGTGGAGGTGGAGTACTGGTTTGGGCTGGTATCATCAAAGAGGAGCTTGTGGAGCCTTTTCGGGTTGAGGATGGAGTCAAGCTCAACTCCCAGTCCTACTGCCAGTTTCTGGAAGACACCTTCTTCAAGCAGTGGTACAGGAAGAAGTCTGCATCCTTCAAGAAAAACATGATTTTCATGCAGGACAATGCTCCATCACACGCGTCCAAGTACTCCACAGCGTGGCTGGCAAGAAAGGGTATAAAAGAAGAAAAACTAATGACATGGCCTCCTTGTTCACCTGATCTGAACCCCATTGAGAACCTGTGGTCCATCATCAAATGTGAGATTTACAAGGAGGGAAAACAGTACACCTCTCTGAACAGTGTCTGGGAGGCTGTGGTTGCTGCTGCACGCAATGTTGATGGTGAACAGATCAAAACACTGACAGAATCCATGGATGGCAGGCTTTTGAGTGTCCTTGCAAAGAAAGGTGGCTATATTGGTTGCTGATTTGTTTTTGTTTTGTTTTTGAATGTCAGAAATGTATATTTGTCAATGTGGAGATGTTATATTGGTTTCACTGGTAAAAATAAATAATTGAAATGGGTATATATTTGTTTTTTGTTAAGTTGCCTAATAATTATGCACAGTAATAGTCACCTGTACACACAGATATCCCCTTAAAATAGCTAAAACTAAAAACAAACTCAAAACTACTTCCAAAAACATTCAGCTTTGATATTAATGAGTTTTTTGGGTTCATTGAGAACATGGTTGTTGTTCAATAATAAAATTATTCCTCAGAAATACAACTTGCCTAATAATTCTGCACTCCCTGTATTGTTTGACTGATGGCCCTTAATATAAAGACTTCGGACTTTACGTTTCCCAATTTTTGCTTTAAGTTATTTTGTTATTTACATAATAATGTAAATAACCTAATAATGATCCTTATTGCTGTTTTAGAGGAGCGGTGCTTCAAAGGATAGTTGCAGATTTCTGTCAGAATCTGCAGATTATACAGTACAAATAAAATGTTCACGTTGTCTTCCCAACAGTTTCACTAACATCTACACTGGATGGCCAGGAATCGTTCGCGATGTCTTCTCGGGCGCTTCTCCGGCGCTGATAATTGCCATCTGTCTTGTGTCAGTGACGTAAAAGACGGATTTAATGCGACATGACCGTTCAAACAGCAGTCACTTTCTAAAACATCGGATATGTATCGGATTCAGTACCACATACGAAAGTGACCCAGATCTGCTATTTAGCGGTTTTTTATCTACTTTTAACCGGATTATTCATCCAGAATTGCTGTGCGTTGCTGACCTACAGCAGACAAGAGCTTCTGGAGATCTGGACTCATAACTCCAACAGTTTTATCGCCGATCTCCGACTCATCCCAGAGATCTTCAGAACACCGGAGGCTGCCCACTCTCCCCGGCCGGGCGGAACTGCACGCAGACGGCGCCGAGAACGTAAACAAAGGCGAGGTAGGCGCGGAGGGCTACGGGCTAAGCTAAAGCTAACACCACACTGGTTGCCTTTACCCAGTATTTTCCTCGCCAATGTCCGTTCTCTGGCAAACAAAATGGATGAGATACGGCTCTCCATCACTAACAACAGACGGATTATGGACTCAAATGTCATGTTTTTCACCGAAACATGGTTGAACAACAGCTGCCCGGACAATGCTATCGAGTTAGCAGGACGCCACACACACCGAGCCGACAGGCTAGCAGATGACTCCGGCAAGACCAGAGGTGGAGGTTTGTGCATTTATATTAACAATGCTTGGTGCATGAACTCCACTACTACTGAGAGTCACTGCTCATCTAATGCAGAGTTTTTAATGGTCAAATGCAGACCTTATTATCTCCCCAGAGAGCTCACTTCGATCATACTCACTGCAGTATATATCCCCCCCGACGCTAATGCTAGGTTGGCCATGAAAGAACTTTCTGCAGCCATTAACAAACACCAGAATAAACACCCCGAGGCTGCTTTTATTGTTGCTGGCGACTTCAACCACACCAACTTAAAGACAGTCCTCCCCAGATTCCACCAACATGTCTCCTGCCACACCAGAGGAGACAAGACTTTAGACCATGTTTATTCCAACTTGGCTGGAGCCTACAAAGCAACACCCCTCCCCCACATTGGACAATCGGACCATCTCTCCCTGTTCCTCACACCTAGGTATTCACCACTCATCCAACGTGTGAAACCTGCTGTGAGGACAATTAAAGTGTGGCCAGAGGGGACAGACGCAGTGCTCCAGGACAGATTTAAAAACACAGACTGGAATATGTTCACCCACACAGACCTGGACCAGTACGCCTCATCTGTACTGGATTACATCTCCGAAACCACAGACAGTGTCACCACCCAGAAACGGATCACCATGTACCCCAACCAGAAGCCTTGGATGAACCGGGATGTTCGTCTCCTCCTGAAGGCCCGCAACACCGCCTTTAGGTCAGGAGATGCGCACGCCTACAGTACAGCCAGGGCTAATCTAAAGAAGGGCATCAAAAAAGCCAAACACCATTACAAAAAGAGGGTAGAAGAACACTTCTCCAACTCCAACCCCCGTCGCATGTGGCAAGGACTCCAGACCATTACAGACTACAGGACCACCAAACCCTCCCCCGCATCCTCTGATGTCTCCTTCCTCAATGAGCTCAACAACTTTTATGCTTGTTTTGAGCGAGGGAACCCCACAACCACAACCAAGACAGACACGACATCAGACCACCAACCTCTGACTCTCTCCCCCACCGATGTAGGAGCGGTGCTGAGCAGGATCAATGTCCACAAGGCTGCAGGTCCTGATGGCATCCCCGGGCGTGTTCTCGGAGCGTGTTCTGGGGGAGCTTGCAGGAGTGCTCACAGACATATTCAACCTGTCCTTGGCCCACGCTGTGGTACCGGCCTGCTTCAAATCCACCTCCATCCTCCCGATACCCAAAAACTCCAACCCATCTAGCCTCAATGACTACCGCCCAGTAGCACTCACCCCCATCATCACTAAGTGCTTAGAGCAGCTGGTCCTAGCACACTTCAAATCCTGTCTCCCCCCCACCCTGGACCCCCACCAATTCGCATACCGCCAGAACAGGAGCACAGAGGATGCAGTCTCCATCGCACTGCACTCTGTCCTCTCACACCTGGACAACAACAACACCTATGCCAGAATGCTGTTTATAGACTTCAGTTCAGCATTCAATACAATCCACCCCTCACAACTCATCAGGAAACTGACAGACCTGGGCATCAGTTCCCTCATCTGCAAATGGTTACTGGACTTCCTGACCAACCGCCCCCAACATGTCCGGCTGGATAACCGCTGCTCATCAACAATCACAATGAACACCACCACCCATCCACATTAAGGGGACGGCTGTGGAGCGTGTGAGCAGCTTCAAGTTCCTGGGTGTCCACATCTCTGAGGATCTCATCTGGACGACCAACTGCTCCAAGCTGGTCAAGAAGGCTCACCAGCGCCTCTTCTTCTTGAGGACTCTGAGGAAGAACCACCTGTCCTCAGACATCCTGGTGAACTTCTACCGCTGCACCATTGAGAGCATCCTGACCAACTGTATAACAGTCTGGTACGGGAACTGCTCTGCCTCGGACTGGAAGGCGTGGCAGAGGGTCGTGAAAACTGCCCAGCGCATCGCCGGAGCACCACTTCCTGCCATAAAGGACATCTACAGGAAGCGGTGTCTGAAAAGGGCTGGGAAAATCATCAAAGACCCCAGTCACCCATCACATGGACTCTTCACCCTCCTGCCCTCTGGGAGGCGCTACAGGAGCCTCCGGACTAAGACCACCAGGTACCGGAACAGCTTCTTCCCCACAGCTGTCAGACCCCTGAACTCTGCCTCCTGACATCTGACCCACGTTAACACATGGACTGAACATACACACACCCACAACCACCTACACACACACACACACACACAATGGACAACCGTACCCTCAAACACCCAATAATAACATGGACTGAACCACCACTCACAACCACCAGCACTTTATATAGCCTCTGTAGAAATTATCCACATATCTCACTTATCTTAACTGCACTACTGTATAGTTCTGTGTAAATAATCATTCTGTACATACAATAATTTTTAATCCTACAACTGTTTATAACTTGCATAGTTCACATTTCTGTATAACTGTATATCTCATATTTCTGTATAGTTTTTTATTTCATATTTATATCCTGTTCATAGCCTGTACATAAGATAAGATAAGATAAGATAAGATGGCCTTTATTAGTCCCACAGGTGGGAAATTTGTTTTGTTACAGCAAAAGTGCAAAGTTATGTAGCAGAAATTAGAAAACACTGGAATGCAATAAAATAAAATAAAATAAAATAAAATAAAATACTATGTACAATAGAATAAAATAGAATAGAATAATATATACAATAGAATAAAATAGAAATACAAATACTATATACAACTGAGTAGGAAAATACAAAAACACAACTTCGTCAGAAGAAGAATTGCACATATAGCAGTCTTATTGCACATGTGTGGGTTTGTGTGTTTGATCAGCTGCAAAAGTCTTTATTGTGGAGTCTGACAGCAGTGGGGAGGAAAGACCTGCGAAATCTCTCCGTCCCACACCGTGGGTGCCGCAGCCACTGAAGGAGCTGCTCAGTGCTGTCAGAGTCTCCTGCATGGGGTGGGAGATGTTGTCCAACAGGGATGACAGCTTAGCCACCATTCTCCTGTCACTCACCACCTCCACTGGGTCCAGAGGGCCTCCCAGAACAGAGCTGGCCCTTCGGATCAGCCAGTTCAGTCTCTTCCTGTCCCCAGCAGAGATGCTGCCTCCCCAGCAGACCACACCATAAAAAATGGCTGAGGCCACCACAGAGTCATAGAAGGTCTTCAGGAGTGGGCCCTCCACTCCAAACGACCTGAGTCTCCGCAGCAGGTACAGCCTGCTCTGCCCTTTCCTGTAGAGGGCGTCTGAGTTATGAGTCCAGTCCAGTTTGTTGTTCAGATGAACACCAAGGTACCTGTAGCTGTCCACAGCCTTGATGTCCATACCTTGGATGTTCAGTGGTTGCAGTGGAGGATGTTTGTGCCTGCGGAAGTCTACCACCAACTCCTTGGTTTTACTGGCATTGATCTGGAGGTAGTTCAGCTGGCACCAGTCCACAAAGTCCTGAGTCAGTCCTCTGTACTCCTTGTCGTCCCCATCAGTGATGAGGCCGACTATTGCAGAGTCATCAGAGAACTTCTGCAGGAAGCACTGGGTGGAGTTGTGGGAGAAGTCTGCAGTGTAGATGGTGAAGAGGAACGGAGCCAGAACCGTTCCCTGTGGGGCCCCGTACTGCAGACGACCCTGTCCGACACACAGCCCTGAGTCCTCACATACTGTGGTCGGTCGGTGAGGTAGTCCAAAATCCAGGTAGTGAGGTGATGGTCCACTCCAGAGTTCTCCAGCTTGTCCTTCAGAACCGAGGGAAGAATGGTGTTGAAGGGACTTATAGTTATAGTTATAGCATATTCATAACATACTTCATACCGTGTACATTATAACATACCATAATAGACCCATTTCTGTAATATACTTACATATCTATATTATTGCTAATATATATTGTAATATATCTATATCACGGCTAAAGCACTTCTGGATGGATGCAAACTGCATTTCGTTGCCCTGTACCTGTGACATGTGCAATGACAATAAAGTTGAATTCTATTCTATTCTATTCTATTTGAAAATATCGGATTTGTGCCGTTCACACTGTCATACCATGATCGGATATGGGTCGCATAGGGTCAAAAAAATCGGATTTGATGCACTTTCGCCTGCAGTGTGAACGTAGCCATAAAGACCAGAATGAGCTCAATTTTCTGCTTCTAAATTAAGAGAAAACTGAGGTTATTGTACCCAGCTCTAAGAATCTTAGAAACATGGTGTCTAACTATATCCTTAATCTGGATAACATCACAGTGGGTACAGAAAGTATTCAGACCCCCTTAAATTTTTCAGTCTTTGTTATATTGCAGCCATTTTCTAAAATCATCTAAGTTAATTTTTTTCCTCATTAATGTACACACAGCACCCCATATTTGTCACGGTCTGGCTGGCAGACCGTGGGGATATGGGGGAATGAGGACCCAAAACGCATGGTTCTGCGATGCAAACAGTGCACTTTATTTACAGTGAAGGTTGTAAACACAATAACTCCCCGTCGCTCCCTTGACTCCCGTGTGTGTGCTCCCCTCCGACGTTTGTGCTCGTGCTCCCCGCTGTCGTGTTTCCGTACACCCCGTGCGTGCTGCCTTTCTGGTCCACTTTTCCTCCTGCAGGAAAACCACAGAAACAGCCGTCAACAGCCGTCAACACTGACCCCCGCGGCATACACGAACTGACTTACACTCACACACACTAACTTGGGATGACAACGCAATGATCCCGCGCCGGTGGGAGCTCCAACACTCTCCTAAGTAGCTCCCCCGACGAGCCCTGATCACAAACAGGTGTGTGGCAGGAACTTCAGGTGTGGCCAGTCCACCTGCAGGGCCACACCCATCAGGCCTGCATGTGGCCGTTCTCCATCCTCCAGCCACACCCGCAGACACACATGTACACACCCACATCCAGCCTATACATATAATAAGTGGAACACAGAATAACACAGCATAGTGCAGAAAGACACATCCCCTAATAATAATAATAATAATAATAATAATAATAATAATAATAATTATTATTATTATTATAATACCAACAGTCAAAACTGCTCATGGACCCCCGAGTCCTCCAGAGCCGGGTCCGTGACAATATTGGCAGAAAAACACAGAATTGTTGACATTTGTGCAGATTTATTAAAAAAGAAAAACTGAAATATCACCTAGTCCTAAGTATTCAGACCCTTTGCTGTAACACTCTAATATTTAGCTCAGGTGCTGTCCATTTCTTCTGATCATTAGATCATCAGCTGCATGGAGAGGATGACTGGTTGCAATCGAGGGAAAGATGAATAGGCCAAGTACAGGGAGATCCTGGATGAAAACCTTCTCCAAAGTGCTCAGGACCTCAGACTGGGCACTACACTTACCTTCCAACAAGACAATGACCCACGGCTAAAATAACGAAGGAGTGGCTTCACAACAACTCAGTGACTGTTCTTGAATACCCCAACCAGAGCCCTGACTTAAACCCAATTCAGCTTCTCTGGAGAGACCTAAAATGGCTGTCCACCAATGTTTACCATCCAACCTGAGAGAACTGGAGATGATCTGGAAGGAGGATTGGCAGAGGATCCCCAAATCTAGGTGGGAAAAACTTTGACGTGCCTCTTTCCCCAAAAGACTCAAGGCTGTATTATTTCAAAAGGGTGCTTCTACTAAATACTGAGCAAAGGGTCTGAACACTTAGGACCAGGTGATATTTCAGTTTTTCTTTTTCAATAAATCTGCAGAAATGTCAACATTTCTGTGTTTTTCTGCTAATACGGGGTGCTGTGTGTACATTAATGAGGAAAGAAAAATAAACTTAGATGATTTTAGCAAATGGCTGCAATATAACAAAAAATGAAAAAAATTAAGGGGGTCTGAATACTTTCCGTACCCACTGTACTGTACTGTACTGACTTGGAGTCATTTTTGACCAAGATATGTCCTTCAATGCACATGTTAAACAAATATGTAGGGCTGCTTTCTTCCATTTGTGCAACATCTCTAAAATTAGAAATATCCTGTCTCAAAATCCTGCTCCTCACATACAAGGTCTTAAATAATCAGGCCCCATCTTATCTTAATGACCTTGTAGTACCATATCACCCCATTAGAGCACTTCGCTCTCACACTGCAGGCCTACTTGTTGTTCCTAGAGTATTTAAAAGTAGAATGGGAGGCAGAGCCTTCAGTTTTCAGGCCCCTCTTCTGTGGAACCAGCTTCCAGTTTGGATTCAGGAGACAGACACTATCTCTACTTTTAAGATTAGACTTCAAACTTTTCTTTTTGCTAAAGCTGATCCTGGTTCTGCCAGATATTTCTTCCTGCTAAAAGGGAGTTTTTCCTTCCAGCTGTCACCAAGGTTTTGCTCAAAGGGAGTTGTTTGATTATCGGGGTCTTTACAATATAGTGTGACTGTCATGATTTGGCAGTATACAAATAAAACTGCTTAGTTTGTTCTTTGTTCAGGTCATTTTGACTTATGTTCATAATTTTATTCCGTTTTATTTCCTTGTCCTTTTGTAATTTGTTTATCTAGCTAATTATTTATATTGAGAAAAGTTCCCATTTTCCTGCCCTCCTGTGTTCCCTGTGCTGTTAAGCCTCTGTTCCTGTGTTAGGTGTACTCTCATTTGATGAATTCCTGTTGTATTTTAGTAGCTTTTGTTTGATATATATATTTGTGGATAAAGTTTTCATGGAACTGACAGATGGAATCACTTTACCAGGAATAGTTTGCATCCATCAGAACAACTGTCAAACAAATGTATGTACTATTTGGACACATTTTGTGGATCAAATACAAAGAAACTGCCAAGAAAGCTAACCAGATTTAATGACATCAGTAGACACATATAGCAAAGGCCTTTCTGGCAATGAAATGAGAGCTATATTTAATCTGTCTGTCACAGTGGAGCAAACCATGTGCTCTGTTTAAAGACATGCTGCATGTATTCACAGACTGTATGAAGACTTCTGTACGAAGAAAAACTGTAAAGGTAAACAATCAAACAAAAGTGCTTAAACATACTCAGAGGTGCATTCAGAAAAATCATAATCAAATTAGATTTGGGCAACATTTTAGTGCTGTGTTTGAAAAGCTGTAGTCTGAAGCTGATTCTTGGACTCATCTTTCATTTTTTCCAGAAGAGCAAACTTTTATATAACATGCGTATTTGAGACATTTTGAGTCCATACAGTAAAGGGTTAACGAGTGGTTGGCATGTAAGATAGTATAGTGACAAAAAAATACGAAACATGGTTGGTAAAGTATTCATGTTCAAGCTGCTCTGAACTATCCCAAAAAAAGCACCGCATGAAAAGTTGAACAGAGAAGCGAGGTGAGGCGTGCAGGTGCTGATGGCTTTCTGTCGCGTCTGTTTGGATCCATAAAAGCAGACTTTAAAGATCCTCATGTAGGAGTACAGGATTAAAAGGATGAGACCAAAGATTACTGTGAACATGTGAACACGTCCAAAGTCACTACTGATTGTAGTGTCAGAGCAGGCCAGTTTGATAATGTAATAATTGTCACAGTACAGTTTGTTAATGATGCCCCTGCAAAGCTGCAGAGAGACAGTCAGAGAGGACAGTATGGAAGCATTTACAAGAAAAGAATAGAACCACGCTAGAGCAGTGAGCATGGCAACTTTGTTATCCGTCATACGTGTGCGATATTGTAGAGGACAACAGATGGCGAGGTATCTGTCAAAGGACATGACAGCCAGGTTGAAAAATTCAACACTGGCATATGTGTACACACAGAAGATCTGCAGGAAGCACAGCGGAGCAGAAACAGTGTGAACATCAGAGAGGATCTGAAGCAGGAGGAACGGAAACAGCCCTGTACTACCATACAGCTCATTCACAAACAGGCTGCACAGAAACATGTACATAGGTTCATGTAAGCTTCTGTTTACACAGATAACCACAATCAGCAGGACATTGGCACAAAGAATCACAATATAAACGGTGAGAACAATGAGGAAATACAGGGATTTATAAACACCTGTGTCAAAGTATGCTCCAAGTGTGAAGTCTGAAATCCGTGTGCCGTTCATCACGATCCTCTGCATCACTTCATTACAGTCAGCATACGACTCTTCCTGACAATGGACGAGCAACACTGATCCCACCCGGCTGAGCAGACACACCCATTCTGCTTCTTTTAACTTTTCATGTCAGGGGTAGACTGAGCTGACTCCACCATGAAATTAATTATTAATGATCACTTGGTGACAAATCATTAGTAATATATCATGGACAAGTCCAATCAAAAGAATATTATTAAGCCTGGGTTAATGCTTGGTGAATGCCTATTGGAGATTGATGAGTAATGAGTAAAGATGAAGTTAAAGTATCACATTTATTATAAAAGCTAATGGATTTATCACTAAAGTCATTGTAAATTATTTTGACCTGCTATTTATTCACTGGAGAGAATAGTGTTGTCAAAGAATGGTGTTCAAGTTGTTATTCAAGTAGTATAGTATGCATGAAATACAGAAGAAGTGGAAGAACTTCTTGCACTGCAGTGCAACAAACCCTTAACACTGATACTAAATATGGTTTAAACACAGAGATAGATTGTGAGCCTAATCTTTCTGCATATGCATAAGTTAATTGGAGATAATTTATCTGAAATTCAGGAGCAGGACAACACCTACACTCTCCTTCCGGTCTAGACACACCACTAGCACTAATAGGTTCAAGGTTCTTTATTTGTCACATGCATAGTTATACAAGTATAACACACAGTGAAATGTAACCTGACACGCTCCTCGACATGTGCAAGGGGGGGGGGGTTAGAGGAAGAACATTATATATATAGTATATACATTAGGTGAATGTGCAGTAGCAGCAGCAAGCAGGTGAATTCTGTACATCAAGTGAATTAAATAAGAATAGGCAATCTGACTATTTTACAGAATAGACAATATAAGCATATTTAAAATTAAAGGAATTTGAAATGCACATTGTGCCTGGGTTTAGAGTGTCTGGAAGAGAATCCTGTCTCAGTCAATCATAGATGATGTGAGAGGGCGGGTGTGTGTGTTTAGGGCCCGGATGGCTTGGGGATAGAAGCTCCTCGTGAGTCTCTCTGTCCTTGCCTGGATGATGCGGAACCTTCTACCGGATTGCAGAAGTTGGAAGAGTTTGTTGCCAGGATGGGACAGGTCCTTCAGTATCTACGCTGCTCTAGTCCAGCATCTCCTGGTGTAGGTTTCCTGAAGCGGGGGGAGAGCAATCCTGCAGCAGCGTTCTGCTGTACAGATCACTCTCTGGAGAGCTTTTTGGTCCTTAACACAGCTGTTCCCAAACCACGATGTGATGTTCTGTGCGAGGATGCTCTCCACAGCGCCTGTATAGAAAATCCTGAGGATCTTTGGAGATACCTGTTGTTCCCATTTTTGTGCAAACACTCAACAAACGTTAAACGACTCTAACGGTGTTTCCTATAAGAGCAAGGAATCCTGTTTACCCATCTAGCAGGCTCATCATGAACCTTTGGTCCCTCAGCTCATCAGACCAAAATCTCAGCCCATCTTCATTGAATCTCTTCCAGGAAGTCCAATAATCCCAAACTTCCAGCCCTAAAAGACATGCTCTGGCAGACAGACCCAATGCTACTGGCCACCCCAGGGAACCTTCCTAGCAGCCATTCTCGCTGTTTGACAATCTGCTCCACCGTATTAATTCCTCTGAATTCCTCTCTGTGCTCCATCTAGCTAGACAGTGACTCCTAGTTGTTATGAAACCGGTTTTGAGCCTAGTGGAGTGTCCTGAAAATCCGACCCATCTCAGCGATGAAATCAGAAGAAACGCCACCTTTCCCATGCTCCAGAAACGTCTCCCATAGATGTTTTCGCATCAAGGATTTCAGACTGGACTGTAGTCTGTCTACAATGAGTTCTAAAAGAGAGATTTATTTGCTTAAGGTATTCCATCCATCCATCCATCCATCCATCCATCCATCCATCCATCCATCTTCTTCGGCTTATCTGGGGCCGTTGTGGGGGCAGCAGCCCAAGCAGAGAAGCCCAGACCCCCCCTCTCCCCAGCCATCTCCTCCAGATTGTCCAGGCGAACACCAAGTCGTTCCTAGGCCAGCCGAGAGATACAATCTGTCCAGCGTGTCCTGGGTCTGCCCCGGGATCTCCTCCCGGTGGGACATACTCGGAACACCTCACCCAGGAGGCGCCCAGGAGGCATCCTTGTCAAATCCCCGAACCACCTCAACTGGCTCCTTTTGATGTGGAGGAGCAGCGGCTCTACTCTGATCCCCTCCCAGATGGCCGGACTTCTCACCCTATTTCTAAGGGAGAGGCCAGCCACCCTTTGCAGGAAGCCCATTTCCACCGCTTGTATCCGCAATCTCGCTCTTTTGGTCACTGCCCACAGCTCGTGACCATAGGTGAGAGTAGGGATGTAGATTGACCGGTAAATTGACAGCTTTGCTTTTACACTCAGCTCTCTCTTCACCATAACAGACCGGTAAACCAATCTGTCTGTCAATCTCAGACTCCCTTCTCCCATCACTCATGAACAAGACCCAGAGATACTTAAACTCCTCCACTTGGGGCAAGAACTAGTCCCTGATCCAGAGTGGGCACTCCACCCTTTTCCAGTTTAGGATCATGGCCTCAGATTTGGAGTTGCTGATTCTCATTCCCCCCGCTTCACACTTGGCTGCAAACCATTCCAAGGTGAGCTGGAGGCCATCACCCGATGAAGCAAACAGAACCACTTCATCCGTGAAAAGCAGAGATGAGATTCTGAGACCATCCAAGTGAAAGCCTTCCGCCACTTGGCTATGCCTAGAAATTATGTGAAAAATTATGAACAGAATCTGTGACAAAAGGCAGCCCTGGCGGAGCCCATCTTGTCCTGAAACACCCTCCACAGGACCCCCTGAGGGACACGGTTGAATGCCTTCTCCAAGTCCACAAAACACATGTAGAGTGGTTTTGGGCAAACTCCCATACACCCTCAAGTATCCTTGAGAGGATGAAGAGCTCATCCAGTGTTCCACGACAAGGATGAAAACCAAATTGTTCCTCCTGTATCCGAGGTTCTACTCTCTTCTCGAGCACCCTGGCATAGACCTTCCCAGGGAGGCTGAGGAGTGTGATTCCCCTCTAGTTGGAACACACCATCCGGTCCCCTTTCTTAAAGATGGGAACCAACACCCCGGTCTGCCAATCTAGGGATACTGCCTCTGATCTCCATGCAACATTGTAGAGGCATGTTAACCAAGACAGCCCAAAAATATCCAGAGCCTTCAGGAACTCAGGGTGGACCTCATTCACCCCAGGGGCTCTGGCATCAAAGAGTTGTTTAACTGCCTAAGTGACCTCGCCCCTCATCCTCTTCCTCTCCACCTCTGCTTCCTCCATGGAAGACGTGCCAGTGGGATTAAGGAGGTCCTCGAAGTATTCCTTCCACCGCCCGACAATTTTCTAGGTTGAAGTCAGCAGCGCTCCACCCACACTATACACAGTGCAGGTAGAACACCGCTTTCCCCTCCTGAGTCACCTGACGGTTTGCCAGAATCTCTTCGAGGCAGTCCGTAAGTCTTTTTCCATGGCCTCTCCGAACTCCTCCCACACCCAAGTTTTTGCTTCAGCCACTGCCCGTGCTGCGTTCTGCTTGGCCTGTCGGTACCTATCAGCTGCCTCTGAAGTCCCACAGGCTAACCAAGGCGATAGGACTTTCTTCAGCACCCTCCAGTACCCCACCCAGGGATTCCAAGAAGGCTGGGTACTCTGAACCCCCACTTGGCAGATAAGCGCAGATGATGGTCAGGACCCATTCCCAGACCTGGAGGCGCAGGGAACAAACCCTCTCTTCAACTGGGAGAAACCCCAGCATACAGGCAACAAGCCGAGGGGATACCAGGATACCCACCCCAGCCCGCCGCCTCTCACCAGGGGCAACTCCAGACTGAGACAGAGTCCAGCCCCTCTCCAGCAGATTGGTTCCAGAGCCCAAGCCATGCGTTAAGGTGAGCCTGACTATATCTAGCCGGTACCGCTCAACCTCACGGACTAACTCAGGCTCCTTCCCCACCAGAGAGGTGACATTCCATGTCCCAATTGCCAGTCTTGGTAGGCGGTGATCGGTCTGCTCCTGGCCACCGCCAAGCTCACAATGCACCCAACCCCTACGGTGCCTCCTGCGGGTGTTGGGTGTACAGGAAGATGGGCCCATGTCCCTTTGTCGGGCTGTGCCCGGCCACCAGATGCTCACCCTCTGGCACCCTCCCTCCGCCTGGCTCCAGGGCAGGGCCCTGGTAACCCTATCCCGGGCACGGGGAACTGTTTCCTCTATGGTCTTGTCACAGGGGTCTTCTGAATCGCTCTTTGTCTGGTCTCTCACCCAGTACCAATTTGCCATGAGAGACCCTACCAGGGGGCAAAAAGCCCCCAGACTCGCCTCTGTCAGTGCGCCCCAGGGCAGCTGTGGCTACAATGTAGCTTGCCATCACCAGTGTGTGAATGTGTGTGTGAATGGGTGGATGACTGAATGTAGTGTAAAGCGCTTTGGGCTCCATAGGGACTAAGTAAAGCGCTATACAAATACAGGCCATTTAGAATCAGAATCAGAATCAGAAAGGGTTTTATTGCCAAATGTTGAGCAAGTTTACAACATTAGGAAATTGCTGCGGTACGTGCAAAACATACTGTCAGACAATGCTTAAACAAACATAAAAATTAAAATTAAAAGTGCATTTATAGCCCCTGGGATCCCTTGGACCCAAACCCCTACACCATGATAAGGTAGCGATTCGCGGAGGCGAAGGGGAAGTTATTCCAATTTAACTTCTCAACACTCCCACATCCAAACAGCAAACAAAAATGATCCTTTACTAGGCAGAAACAAAGACAACGCTGCCAACGACGAAGCTACCCCACACCTCGCATCACACTTTCTGCCCACCAGCCAACAACAGGCAGCAGGAACAATAGAATAGAATAGAACAGAATGCCTTTATTGTCACTATACAGTTGTACAATGAGATACAGAGCATCACCTACTCGGTGCAAACATGCTGGGGGGGGGGTACAGTTCTGCAGCGCTATATACATATGGACAGTATTAACAGAGGGAAAAAGATATATATATATAAAATGTACAAATATACAAGCCGGTTTTAAAAAAAAGTAATATGTAATAAATAGTGTTGTGTATATACAGTTGGGTTATTGCACATCGAATTGGTATTGCACAGTGGTGGTTCATAGAGGAAGTGGGAAGGAAAAAAAAATTGGGGGGGGGGGCTGTGTTATCGGTGCATGTGTGAATTCAGGGTGGTTATGGCTTTGGGGAAGAAACTGTTTTTGAGTCTGTGGGTTCTTGTGCTGATGCACCTGTAGCGCAGGCTGAACATGTTGAAGCCAGGGTGGGAGCTGTCCTTGATGATGTTCGCTGCTCTGCTGAGGCAGCGGGAGGAATAAATGTCCAACAGGGAGGAGAGGGGGCAGCCGATGATCTTCTGTGCTGTCTTGACCACACTCTGAAGCCTCACTCTATCCGCCTTGGTGCAGCTGCCGTACCATACCGTGATGCAGTAGGTTAGCAGGCTCTCAATGGACGAGCGGTAGAAGGTCAGCAGCAGGTCGGAGTTCAGCTTGTACTTTCTGAGGACTCTCAGGAAGTGCAGCCGCTGTTGGGCCTTCTTGACGAAGTTGTCTGTCCAGGAGATGTCAGCAGAGATGAGGACACCAAGGAACCAGAAGGTGTGGACCCTCTCCACACACTCCCCATAAAGGGGGGCTAAGTCAGTGCTGTGTCTCCTGAAGTCAACAATGAGCTCTTTGGTTTTCTTAGTGTTCAGTGTCAGGTTGTTTTCTGAACACCAGGCTGCCAGCTTCAGGACTTCCTCTCTGTAGGCTGCCTCGTCTCCCTTTGAGATGAGTCCAACTAACGTGGTGTCATCAGCAAACTTGATGATGAGAGTGTTGTTGTGAGTCGAACTGCAGTCGTGGGTGTAGAGAGAATACAGGAGCGGGCTCAGCACACAGCCCTGTGGGGAGCCGGTGCTCAGTGTGCGAGTGGAGGAGAGATGAGGGCCGAGTCTTCCAGTCTGGGGGCCGGTTTGTGAGAAAGTCCTTTATCCAGGCACATGTGAGAGGAGGGAGGCCAAGAGTGACCAGTTTGGTGATGAGGATGTCCGGGATGACTGTATCAAAGGCTGAGCTGTAGTCCACGAAGAGCATTCGGACGTAGCTCTGCCGCTGCTCTAGGTGACTCAACACAGCGTGGAGGGCTGTGGCGAGGGCGTCTTCTGTGGATCTGTTTGTGCGGTATGCAAACTGGTGGGGGTTGAATTCTGGGGGGAGGTAATCCTTGATGTGCTGAAGGACTAGTCTCTCAAAGCATTTCATGATTACCGGTGTGAGGGCCACAGGGCGGTAATCATTCAGGCTGGAGATGGGAGACTTCTTCGGCACTGGGATGATTGTGGCTGATTTTAGACAGGATGGGATGGCTGCCTGATCCAGTGAGAGGTTGAAGAGTCTGGTGAAGATAAGGGTGAGCTGGTGTGCGCATGCTCTTAGTACCTTGCCAGGTACTCCGTCTGGACCGCCCGCCTTCCTGGGGTTCACTGCTAGGAGCACACGTCTGACATCGTGCTCCGTTACAGTGAGTGGAGCGGTGCAGGAACCAGGTGAGGATGAGGATGGGAGCAGGGCTGAGGCAGATGAGTGCTGCTGTTGTGGTGTTTCAAAGCAGGCAAAGAAGGTGTTTATTTCCTCTGCCAGCTGCACACTCAGGTTTTCTGTTTTCGCAGTGCTGCCTCTGTGGTTGATGATGTCTTGCATTCCCTGCCACACCTCCCGTGTGTTGTTGCTGGACAGGTGGGACTCGATGTTCCTTTTGTGGTCTGACTTGGCTTTTTTAATCCCCCTTTTCAGGTCAGCTCGAGCAGCCTTGTACAGAGCTCTGTCACCTGACCTGAAGGCGGCATCATGGGCTTTGAGGAGTGAGCGGACCTCGCTGGTCATCCAGGGTTTTTGGTTTGGGAAAACCCGAATGTTTTTGTCCACTGTCACATTTGCAGTACAGAACTTGATGTAGTCCTGATCCTGTGAAGGTTTCCAGGTCCTGGTGTTCAAATATGTCCCAGTCTGTCCCTGTGAAGCAGAGTAGTTTGGAGAGAGCATTTTCAGGCCAGGTTGTAACAGTCTTTGTGGTGGGCCTGGCACTGCGTCTGAGGGGGGTGTAGGCTGGGGAGAGCAGGAGGGAGAGGTGGTTGGACTGACCGAGGTGGGGGAGGGGTATGGCTCTATATGCATGGTTGATGTTGGAGTAAACATGATCTAGAGTGTTTTCTCCTCTGGTGGGACATTTGACATGGTGATAGAACTTTGGGAGTACAGTCTTTATGTTGGTCTTATTAAAATCACCTGTAATTATGTGAACACCATCTGGGTGGGCCTGCTGCTGTTCGTTAACGGTGTTCAGCAGGATAGAGAGCGCCGTGTTTACGTTGGCATAGGGTGGAATGTACACAGCTGTGATGATCACTACTGTTAGCTCTCTCGGTAGAAAAAAAGGCCGGCATCTTACCGACATGTACTCGAGGTTCGGGGAGCAGTGACTGTTTATAATTGTCCCGTTGTTGCACCAGCTTTCATGCACGTAAATACAGAGCCCCCCCCCTGCTCTTACCGGAGTCCTTTGTCCTGTCCCAGCGGAGCAGAGTGTGGCCTGCTAGCTGCACGCTAGCATCGGGTATTCCCGGGTGAAGCCAGGTTTCGGTGATGATCAAGGCACAGCAGTCACGAACATAGCGATTTCCCACTAGTTGTAATTCCAGGTCATCCGTTTTTTGCTCGAGGGATCTGGCGTTGGAGAGATAGAGGCTCGGCAAAGGTGGCTTGTGTGGTTTGTTTTTTAGCCTCAGCATAATGCCGGACCTACGGCCTTGCTTTTGCTTCCTCTCCCTCCGTCTGCGCCGCCGCCTAGTCCCGATAACAATCCACGGGGAGCCCGGTGGTCTCGCTATGTGATCTGGGATGTTGTGCGTGCGAAGAAAGTCCAGTGAAACAGATGTTTGATGCTGGTCACCGATGTCTATGAGGCTCTGGCGGGTGTAGCAAACTTTGAAAGTGTGACCAAGTGGTCGGCGGGGTTATAAAAGAAATAATAAAATGACAACGCCACCTGAGGGGGAATTCTAGCCCCCAGGAAATATAAACTTTAAAAATGAAATGTAATTAAAACAACATTTGCACAGGTTCAGGGATGCACACTGAGGCCGACTCAAATATTAACAATTTTATTTATTAATGTAAAATAAAAACAACAACAATGACAGCGCACTGAATGTCTAAAACGGTGTCCCAAATTACAATAAAAAAATAAAACACAACTGGGACTTACCAGCAGCGGTGGACCAAAAGAAAACCACACAAAAAACCTACTATAGTCTATTCACCTGGTGCTGTACAACAAAAGAAGTGTGGAAAACGACCCGCCACCTAAGGTCCCACGGCCGCTGGTAGATCCTCAGTTCGCTGAAATAAAAGCACAAGACATACACATAAAACAGGCTCTCTATATACTAAAAAAAAGAAATTAAAAGAAAAACGGAGATCTGCAATAAAACACACCCACATACACACCACAGAGCACAGATTGGAAGTACTTGTACTCTGTGAGCCAGCCCACAGCTGGTGCTGGTTCCGATTGTCCGTAGCCCCACTCAGTCTCGCGCAGCTCTCCACAACTAAGAGAAAAGGCAGTACCAGTTTTGTAACACCAGCCCAATATGCAGCTGAGGATCGCCCCGACCCGCCGCGAAAGCTGGAGTGAAACGATAGTCCAAAAGGGGCTTAGCGTGAGACCCAAAGCCCCCAGGGGCGAGGTAAGCAGCAGGAACAAAACTGGACAACCAACAGATCGGAACACAAGATAAAACAAGGCAAGACAAGACAGCAGCTAGGCAGGCGTCTCAACTCTTCGCTTAGTTTTCTGTCTTCATTTATGTTGGAAGTGATAGCAGAGCTGTACGTTTGAATGTTTCAGAAATCTCTCAGTCAGAACATGCTATATCATGTTTAGGTGGAAGCTAGTGAGCTAACTTCCTGCTAACTTCTAACTCCATTGAGTTTAATAAATTCTGTTTTCATGGATGCCTGGATGCTAAACTTAATTGTTACACCTGTAAAGCAGCAACGCTGATCATTTTATTAAAGATGAAAGGATTTAGACAGTTTTAACTCTCAGTGATGCTGCAGTGTTCGTTTGACTTTGGGACCTGAAGCAGACGGTGACGTCTCTGTCAGTGCGCCCCAGGGCAGCTGTGGCTACAATGTAGCTTACCATCACCAGTCTGTGAATGTGTGTGTGAATGGGTGAATGACTGAATGTATTGTAAAGCGCTTTGGGGTCCTTAGGGACTAGGTAAAGCGCTATACAAATACAGGCCATTTACCATTTTGGACCCAGATGACTCCGCGAGGCTCCTGACTACGGCAGCTGTAATGCTCCGACAATCCATCAAGCGGTGCGGCTTCGTAGCTTACCAAAGTCGTATTAAAACATTTTTTGACAGATTTTTGAGCACCGTGTACCACATAAAATCAGTTCGAGGTCAGTAAGCAGAACCACAATTCATACATAAGGTGCGCTGGATTATAAGGTGCACTGTCGATTTTTGAGAAAATTAAAGGATTTTAAGTGTGCCTTATAGTGCGGAAAATATGGTACATGTAAAAAAAAACCCAGCCAGCCCCTTTCCTCAATCACCTTTCCTCCTTTTTCACATCAGCCCACTGGGCAATGCAAACAGAAAATATTCGTGAAAATAACACATCATCATAGATTTATCTGTGCCTTATGGTAGCCATATACCATGCATTAACAGCCTCATTCCCAGCGACAAGTTAACTCTTGAAATCCAGGCACCTTTGCAATCAAGTTTGACAAGGGAAATGGCATGGTTTACTGTGGAGTATTTAAAAGCTGATATCACAAGTGCTTTCAGTCTTGCCAATTCACCCTATCTTCTGGTGCTTGGACTTGAGAGGGAGGGTGCTTTTTATTTTTTGATCAAAGTTCTGCCCCAAACAGTTTAACTCAATCTCCAAAGCCCTGTGTTGTATTCTCTCCAACAACCATAAACTGCCATATTTAGTCCCTTTTCTTGACAGTTTCCTGGTCATATGCCCTCCTGTGTCACCTCCGGCTCATGGGTTACCTACCCTGAAGTCATTTTTCTATGAACTTTGATTGTCAGAAGAGAAAAGTGGGACCTTCAACATCCCTGGAGTTTATTGCTATAACCCCCTAGAACCCGTGGAGTTCCATGCTTCTTTGCCCATCAAAAAACTCAGTTTTATTAATCTCATCCTTCAAAACATTGTCCTTGTTTCTAGCTGTTCTAAGTGCCAGCTGCTTTTCCTGCCCGCCCCATAATTCCACAAGGGCACTCTTTAATTTCTCACCTGCTCTCACCTGATGTAAACCACTGACTGTAGAAAACATGGACGACGGGACAGCGCCCCAAAAATGAAGCCAAAACGTCTCTATCGCCCCCTGGTGTCTGGCTGCAGTATAGGTCATAAACCCCGCCTCCTCCATGTTAGCGGATGGGACTGGGGTCAGACTAAAATAAATTAATTCTCCTCAGATAATTTTTTTCCAAAGATTCTTTCTTTTGTTATCAATAGTTCTCATCATGCTGATTGATGTCCAAGGGGTCTCCTCTCCCATAAGTTTGATTCTAATTCCTACCGCGGCGATGTTAAATTGGGGTGAAACGTCATCATAGCAGCTTTGACTGGCAGCTGCAGTCACGGAGAAACTTGCGTATCTCTGTTCGGGAATAGCAGATAAAGCGTAGGCTCTGAGAGGCGGGCCAGCGTTTACGCTACGAAAACACAACCGAGTGTTTTAACCTGACATCCTGAGGTGTTCTTCAGTAAACTGGACTACCCGACAGAAGGACCCGAGGCCCCGCTGCACTTTTTCGGTAAGTTAAACGTGTTTGTAAGCTAATCCGTAACTACCGTCCTTAGCTATGTCCTGAGACCTAGCTAGCTAAAATGAGCACTCGGCTGTCGGGGTTCGTTTAGCTAATCTGTGCAGGTGAATGAATTTACTAAAGACATCAAGAGAAACGTTCCGGGCTAATCAGTCACTAATTACTGTTACTGTACTTTTATTACAAGTATTATACTGTAAAAGCAACAGGCTGCACGCTGCTGCAGCTCCTGTGCAGAGCTGAATATTAAATATGTGCAAACAACAGCATGTTTTCAGTCTCTTGCCACATCTGTAAAGACAGTAACATCTTTTTTTAAAAGCTTGTACTCCAGTAACTCCTCATTAATCAGGAACTATTAAAGTACTGTAGTGTACTGTAATACTGAAAAAAATGTAAGAGAAGAACTTCAGATCCTGAGTGTGTGAGGACAGAAGGATCAGCTGAGAACCTTCACAGACAAAAGGATTAATCACTCATGTAACTGTGTCACTATATATCAGCATTAACAGGACCTCAGTTTGATGTTTCACAAAGCTGCTGATCTCAGACCTGCACAGCTTCCGTTTTAAACACTTGATGTACTCAGCTGCATGAAGAGCAAATTAGATTTTCTCACAATTAAATAAAACCTGATGAAGGGCAAAGGTCGTCACTTGTATGTTGAACTACAAACTTGTCATCTGGAATTCTTTCACAGTTTTTTGCAGATAATGTGTTATTTACCATAAAGTGATTCAGAGTTATTCATACCAGAGTAACCAGAGAGGATCATATATTTTTAAATATATAACTTTCCACAGGACTGAATATAATATCTTTATGTAAAAGTCTGGAGCCTCTGGGGAGTATCCGAGTATTTATAACATTACACAGACCAAAGGTCTCCATCATAGTGTTCATGAAATGCTGGGTGTATCCATCTCCTGGATCGGGCCTACGGAGGAGTGCTGAAGATTTCCCTGTGAGGGAGCTGCTGGTGCCACTAGATTGAAATGCTAGCTTTCTACAGTCGCTGCTTATCAATGGGCACTGTATTTGTAACTTCTAAAAACGGCAAACAGGACTTTGGTTAAGAAGAGGACAACCAACATTCTGCCAGTTCTATCGACCGGAGTGTTTCGGGCTGCGCTTCCTAACCGGGAGATAGTTAGCAAGTTTACGGTAGCATTAGCTACCAGCAGCTGCTAGCTCGCCAGTTAAATAAAAAAAGAAAGGACCCCTGGACTGGAAAGGCTGGTTAAGACAAAACTAAAGACAGTATGCCACCTAAGAAAGGCCCAACACCAGAGGAGGTTGAGGACATAAAAACCTCCCTCGGAGCGCTGTGCGGAGACGTGGCCGCAGTCAGGGCACAGCAGGAGCTGCTTCTGGGACTTCTGGAGGAGGTAAGACAGCTACGCCTCCAAAATGCCGAGAAGGACAGACGAATCATGGATCTCGAGCGGCGGGTGGATGAGCTGGAGCAGTACACCCGTACGAACGACGTGGTCATCAGCGGTATAAAATCAAGCCGCGCTCGTACGCGCGCGCGGTGGCCGGGAACGTCGGGGAGCCCAGCGACGAGGAGACCCGCTCGGTGGAGCAACAGGTGGCGTCCTTCCTTCAAAGCAAGGGGATAGAGATGGACCTGGAGCATGTAGAAGCATGTCACCCACTGCCCAGGAGGAGCGACAGACCGCCGGCCGTCATTATGAGATTCGTTAATCGGAAGAACAAGGTCGCACTGCTGAAACAAGGACGCAAACTGAAAGGCACGGACGTTTTCATTAATGAGCATCTGACACGAAAAAACGCAGACATCGCGAGGAAGGCAAGGCAACTGAAGAAGAACGGTAAAATACAACATACATGGGTAACAAACTGCAAGATTTTCATTAAGCTAAACGGGACACCAGAAGAGGCAAAAGTACTGATAGTGAGGAACATGGAGGATCTGGACAAGTACAACTGACACTAATGTATCGAGGTAATATACAACTCTAATGACAATCAAAAATGATAAATACACCAACATCTCTAATTACACCATGAAATGACATGGACACGTTGAAATCAATTCTCCAACAGAAAGTTATTGATCTAGATTGTGAATACAAGGAGCATAATATAATAGACCCAGAAATAGGTTCTGAAAGTAATTTTCTCTCTTCTTTTGTTAAAAATTGTAATTATTTCACACAGGAACAATATGAAAAAAAAATCAACCTAGACGGGAAGCTCTCATTAATTCACTTTAACAGCAGAAGTATGTACTCTAATTTTGATTTCATTAAGGACTACTTACAACAATTTTCTCGACCCTTTAGTGTTATAGCCATCACTGAAACTTGGTTTAATGTCGATAAAGGAATAGATTTCTGTTTGAATGGATATGATTTAAAATACATGAATAGATTAAATAAGGCGGGTGGCGGGGTTGCTATATATGTTCATAACTCTATAAAATATAATGTTGTAACAACTATGTCTATGGCTATTGATGGAATTTTGGAATGTTTGACTATTGAGATCATGAATGAAAAAAAGAGAAATGTTATAATAAGTTGCATATATCGGACACCCAGTTCAAGTATTGACACTTTTAATGAATGGATAGAAAAAATGTTTGCTTCGGTGAACCAAAAATTACTATTCATCTGTGGTGATTTTAATATTGACTTGCTAAACCCAACAAGGTTAAAAGCCATTGATGACTTCACTGACATGATGTACAGCTTATCACTATATCCAACAATAACAAAGCCAAGCAGAATAACATCACATAGCGCCACTATTATTGACAACATTTTTACTAACGTCATGGATTTCCAAATTAATAGTGGCCTGCTTGTCTGTGATATAACTGACCACTTACCAGTTTTTACTTTGTGTGACTGTGATTTAAAAAAAATAGATACTAAGATTACAATAGCAAAGCGAACAATAAATGAAGAAGCAATTCATGCCTTCAATTTCGATTTAGCACAACAAGATTGGAGTTCGGTGTATGAAGAGTCAGATGTGGACAAGGCTTATGACAATTTCCTAAATGTTTTTACTATGTTGTACAATAAACATTGTCCTGTAAACGAATACAGGACAAAGAAAAAAAAGATAAAAAGTCCTTGGCTCACAAAAGGAATTATCAATGCTTGCAAAAAGAAAAACAATCTGTATAAACAGTTCATCAAAGTAAAAACAAAAGAAGTGGAACAAAGATATAAAGCATATAGAAATAAATTGACTGATATTATAAGAACGAGTAAACAACTTTATTATAGAAGAAGATTATATGAAAATAAAAACAATATTAAAGGAACTTGGGATGTGTTAAATAACTTAATCAAACAAGGATCTTCTGGAAAGTCATATCCTGAATATTTCATTGATGCAAATGGTGAAAATCACAACATGAATAACATTGTTGATGGGTTCAACAAATTTTTTATAAATGTTGGCCCTGAACTAGCAGCGGACATCCCGTGTCAAAAAAATGAAAATATCAGTAATATAAAATCAAATCCCTTTTCACTGTTTCTCTCTGCTACAAATGAGCAAGAAGTAATAAATATCACATTAAAATGTAAAAGTAAGTCTTCAATGGATTATCATGACATAAATATGTCTGTAGTTAAACAGGTTATTCTGAATATTGCTAGTCCCTTAACATATGTCTGTAATTTATCATTTCAGTCCGGTTGTTTTCCAAAAAAAATGAAAATTGCGAAAGTAATACCACTATACAAAAGTAATGACAAACACAGTTTTACCAATTATAGGCCTATTTCTCTACTGCCTCAATTCTCAAAAATTTTAGAAAAACTTTTCAATTCAAGATTAGAAAAATTCCTTGAAAAACATCAAATAATAAATGTTGGTCAGTATGGTTTCAGAACGCAAAGAACCACTTCAATGGCGATAATTGAGGCAGTAGAAGAAATTACTAATGCACTGGATAAAAACAAATATGCAGTTGGTATTTTTGTTGATCTCAAAAAGGCCTCTGACACAATCAATCACTCAATTTTATTGGATAAATTGGAAAGATATGGTATTCGAGGGAAAGCTGGTAACTGGTTAAAAAGTTACCTAACGGGTCGGGAACAATATGTTAGCATAGGGCATTACCATTCAGAGAAACTTGGTATTACATGTGGTGTTCCCCAAGGGTCAGTGTTGGGACCAAAACTTTTCAATGTGTACATAAATGATATTTTTGATGTTTCTCAAGTACTTAAACTCATACTGTTCGCAGATGACACCAACATATTTTTCAGCAGCGATGGTTATACTGATCTTGTAATGACCGTAAACAGGGAGCTAAAATTAATAAAAAAATGGATGGATATAAATAAATTATCATTAAATATAAGTAAAACTAAAGCAATGTTTTTTGGTAATTTAAAATATAATATAGAATTACCAATCATCATTGAAGGTGTACCAATTGATAATGTGAGTGAAAACAAATTTTTGGGAGTCATAATTGATAACAAAATTTCATGGAAACCCCACGTCAGACATATAAAAACCAAAATTTCCAGAAGCCTCGCAGTTTTGAATAAAGTGAAACCATACCTTGATAAAGATGCACTTCGTACTCTGTACTGTACTCTGGTTCTTCCATATTTCACATATTGTGTGGAAGTGTGGGGAAACACATATAAAAATACAACTAATCCATTAGTTACAGTACAGAAACGAGCACTGCGTATTATTCACAAGGCTGGTTATCTAGATCATACTCACAAACTCTTTCTTCAGGCAAAGTTACTTAAATTCCAGGATCTGGTTAATTACAATACAACCATAATCTTATACAAAGCTTTTAATAAACTTCTACCTGCAAATTTACAAACTATATTTGAAATTCGAGAAAGAGGTTATAATGTGAGAGGCTTCGGAAAATTCAAATTACCCAGAATTCGAACAACCCGTAAAGGTTTTTGTGTGTCTGTATGTGGTGTGAAAATCTGGAACAGTCTGAGTTTACAACTGAAACAATGCAAAAATATTCATAGATTTAAATTCCTCTACAAACAGTTGGTCTGGTCACAGTATACTCAATAATGGTGTTAGTGTGCTCTGTAATGTCTTTTCTCTTACCATTGCTGGTATATATTCAAAAAAAAAAAAAAAAAAGTGTGCGTGTATGTATGTACATATATGTCCATGTGTGTGTAGATATATATGTACGTATGTATATGTATGATGCTTTGCAACGATGGGCGTAGCTGTGGGAAGCTTATTGTTTTTGTTGATGAGTGAGTATAGGGGTGGGATTTAATAAGTTTTCTTCATCCCACTCCTTTTCAGGTAATTTTTGTTTGTTTTTTTTTTTGTTTTGTGCACTTTATGTTCAACATATGTATTTTGTTGTGCCTGAAATGAACAAATAAATGAATGAATGAAATGAATGAAAGATCATGAGTCCTGCTTGATCAATGCGATGAGCTTCAGTCTTCCTGGTGTTTCTTAAATGATGCCTCTTTCAGTGGGTCAACAGAACTTCTGACACAGGACGTCTGTGATGAAGAAAGGGAAGAAGTTTCTCCAAACCTCTGGACCCAGGAAACCCAGCTTGGTCCTGATGGTCTCCCTCACTAGTTTCTCTCCAGGGTGAATGTAGCTGTTGATATAATATGGACTCTGTTATTAAATGAAAAGAACAAATTAGACTACACTACTGAAATGTTCTGCTGATGTTTTTAAAGTCTCCATGTTACCAGGCTGTAGAGGGCTCTGAAGATTTAAACAGTTTTAGATCCATTACACTCAGTCTTATGTTAAAATCTCAAAGGACAGCATTATATGTTTGATATTAACAGTAACTCTGGGCTTCTGTAGAGTGTGCAGATGATCTCATCGCTGTCTAAAAATGGATAACAAACATAAGAAATGCTGAATCCTTCAATAACACAGACTATTAGAGTAGCAGGTGTGTAGCATCGCTAACTAGCTAGCAACAAGCCTCCAACACAGTGCGTATGCTAGCGGCTAATCTAGCTAACGAATTAACAACAAAGTGATTTTAGAACTATAAGATGATAAGCTGTGCGTCTTTTTTTTATAACAGTGACATGGTTGTATTTACCTTAATTAAACGAGTCGTCAGTCGCGGTAAACCAGCAAAAAAACTGGAGCAGCCGGGCTACGTAAAAAGTGTAGAGGTGCGTGTTTGCGGTCATGTCCAGCGGGTGTGTGGGCGGGAGCGTTACACAGTGGCTCCACCTCAAGTCACTACTGCACAGACTCTGGCTCCAAATTTGCAAGATGGCAGCCTCCACAAGCGGGGTATTTTGGCTTCATTTTTGCACAATGGGAGGAGGCGGAGTCGCGTCGTCCATGTTTTCTACAGTCAATGATCTAAACTATCACTTCTGGACAGCTGTTTCAAAGCTGAACTGCTGCTCTAGCAACTTCTCTTGGCTAACTGGAACAGGATCATTTGCTTGTAATATGCTGTCCCATCCTGATGACATTAAGCTCTACACAGATGCTGCTCCTTCTGCTGTCTTTGGGGGTTATTATGGTGGAAGGTGGTTCTCTTCAGCTTGGCCTCCTGAGTTTTGCCAGTATATCCAGGGGCGGTTCCTGCCTTCTTCAGCCATTTTTGAAATCTACCCGGTGGTCATTGTGGCCTTACTGTGGGGCCACCAATGGCCGTAAAGATCCATTCTCATCCAAATGCCAAAGCAATTTCCCTTCCATCACGCCGTTTGTGCATCACTTCATGTGGTTTTCAGTCATCAGTTTTTACTCACAGCAGAACACAACTCAGGCCATTATAACCCCCAGTTGCTCTCTGATGCATCCCGTGAATGTGTTTGAATGTTAGCTAAACAACACTAAAGTATAGAAGAAAGTGATGTGATTGGGTGAATGAGGCATGTTGTATAGAGCGCTTCGAGTACTCCGGGAGAGTAGAAAAGCGCTATATAAGAATGTGTCCATTTACCATTTATGATGCCATTGCTGACTCTTATCTCTCCCTCCTGATGTTCAGAGCCTTGGCCCATGCAAAAGCAGCCCTGACATCAGTTCCTTCATTATTAGCCACAACATTCGAGATCTAAACCCTATTGTCGCAGGGCTCATCAGCCTTTCCATTTCCCCAGCCCCTTTTCATTTTTCATATACTTCTCTAGAGTATGTGGACATCTGCCCGGCCCGGGAACCACTGCATCATTCAATTCAATTCAATTCAATTTTATTTATATAGCGCCAAATCACAACAAAAGTTGCCTCAAGGCATCAGCAGCATCATCAGCATCATCATCAACTCTAACTGAGGATGTGGTCCCAGCTAGTGAATTAGCACTTTAAAGAAGGCAGATTTCTCCTGACTGAACGCGATTATGGTAAACTCACACTGATGACAGGGTTGTTAAAATAAGTGGGCACAGAGATAATACCTCTGCAATCTTTGTTTTCTTCTCACATTGATCACTGTTCATTTATTTGGTCCGGTGCAAATCAAGACTGGTTCTTGTACACAAGGAAGAATAACCTTGTTGAACAGCCTTCCCTGTTCTCTGAGCTCTTCTGTTCACTGTATTCATGTCTGTCGGGCCTCACTGGTTTTCACCAATTTCCTGTTTTGGAGTTTACTTCCTGGGTTGATTATCTTGATTAGTTTCACCTGTTACTCATTCCCCCTCCATTTCTCATTCCCAGTCAGCCCTGTGTGAATAAAAACTCCATTTTCTTTTGTTTCTGTTTGTTTTAAGTAGTGTATTTGGTTTTTACTTTTCTAGTGTCAGTGCTTTCATGTTTAAATTAAAAATTGCTTTTACTTTTACTTTGTTTTGTAGTTTTAAAATTGTTCTGTGGGTCTCTGACTAACTGAAAGAGTTAATGGGCCCTATCCCACTGTGGAGCAAAGTAACTTAACTTTAAGAGGAAAACAGACTGAAACAGTATAATGACAAGAAAATATGTAGAATATTTGGTACATTGTTATGATTAAACCTGCTCTGCACATGAGAGAAGTGAGGTGAGGCGTGCAGGTGCTGACGGCTGTTTGGATCCAGAAAAACAGACTTTACAAACAGGCATACGGTTCATCACCTCTCCCTCCCCTGGGCAGATCTGATCACAACCTGGTGCACCTTGTCCCTGTGTATGAGCCCTTAGTGCGCAGGGAGCCACCAGCCACCCGCACAGTACAGAGATGGTCGGAGGAGCGTGAGGAGGCTCTTAAGGATTGTTTTGAGTCGACTGTGTGGGAGGTGATCTGTGACGACCACGGAGAGGACATCGACAGCCTTACTACATGCATTACTGACTATATTAATTTCTGTGTGGATAACCCCGTACCTACCAGGACTGTACGGTGTTTCTCCAACAACAAACCTTGGATTACCCCAGAAATTAATGCTGTCCTCAAGCAGAAGAGGAGGGCCTTCAAATCCAGAGACAAGGAGGAGTTGAAAAGGGTGCAGAGAGAGCTGAGGGGACTGATAAGGAATGGGAAGGACAGCTACAGGCAGAAGATGGAGAACCAGCTTCAGCAAAATAATGTTGGTGAAGTCTGGAGAGGCCTCAGAACCATCTCAGGCCACAAACATCAGAACTCTCTGCCTGGGAGGGATGTGAGGTGGGCAAATGAACTGAATCATTTCTTCAACAGATTTGATTCAGCCATGAGGCAGTCTCCAACATCGGCTGCAGACTCACCCACTCCCACTGCTGCTGTTCCACCTCTGACACCTCAGACACTTCACACAGGGAACTGAGGAGGATTAATGGCAAGAAGGCAGCGGGCCCAGATGGCATCAGCTCGAGGGTCGTCAGGTCCTGCGCGGACCAACTGTGTGGGGTGATGGAGCACCTCTTCAACCTGAGCCTGAGGCTGGGGAGAGTCCCACAGCTCTGGAAAACCTCCTGTGTTGTACCAGTGCCAAAGACTTCACGCCCCAAGGACCTCAACAGCTACAGGCCGGTGGCTCTGACATCCCACCTGATGAAGACCCTGGAGTGGTTGGTCCTGGCTCAGCTTCGGCGCCTGGTGAGCTCATCACTGGACCGACTTCAGTTTGCCTACCAACCTGGCATTGGAGCGGATGATGCCATCATCCACCTCCTACATCGTTCCCTCGCTCACCTGGAGACCGCTGGGAGCACTGTGAGAATCATGTTCTTTGATTTCTCCAGTGCCTTTAACACCATTCTGCCCACAGTCCTGAAGGACAAGCTGGAGAACTCAGGAGTGGACCATCACCTCACTACCTGGATTCTGGACTACCTCACTGACCGACCACAGTATGTGAGGACTCAGGGCTGTGTGTCGGACAGGGTCGTCTGCAGTACGGGGGCCCCACAGGGAACGGTTCTGGCTCCGTTCCTCTTCACCATCTACGCTGCAGATTTCTCCCACAACTCCACCCAGTGCTTCCTGCAGAAGTTCTCTGATGACTCTGCAATAAGACCAAGATGGCGGCGCGTGAACAACGCGAGGCTCAGTGTCTCTCCAGAATCTGCTATTTAGCGGTTTTTTATCTACTTTTAACCGGATTATTCATCCAGAATTGCTGTGCGTTGCTGACCTACAGCAGACAAGAGATTCTGGACATCTGGACTCATAACTCCAACAGTTTTATCGCCGATCTCCGACTCATCCCAGAGATCTCCAGAACACCGGAGGCTGCCCACTCTCCCCGGCCGGGCAGAAGTGCACGCAGACGGCGCCGAGAACCTAAACAAAGGCGAGGTAGGCGCGGAGGGCTACGGGCTAAGCTAAAGCTAACACCACATTGGCTGCCTTTACCCAGTATTTTCCTCGCCAATGTCCGTTCTCTGGCAAACAAAATGGATGAGATACGGCTCTCCATCACTAACAACAGACGGATTATGGACTCAAATGTCATGTTTTTCACCGAAACATGGTTGAACAACAGCTGCCCGGACAATGCTATCGAGTTAGCAGGACGCCACACACACCGAGCCGACAGGCTAGCAGATGACTCCGGCAAGACCAGAGGTGGAGGTTTGTGCATTTATATTAACAATGCTTGGTGCATGAACTCCACTACTACTGAGAGTCACTGCTCATCTAATGCAGAGTTTTTAATGGTCAAATGCAGACCTTATTATCTCCCCAGAGAGCTCACTTCGATCATACTCACTGCAGTATATATCCCCCCCGACGCTAATGCTAGGTTGGCCATGAAAGAACTTTCTGCAGCCATTAACAAACACCAGAATAAACACCCCGAGGCTGCTTTTATTGTTGCTGGCGACTTCAACCACACCAACTTAAAGACAGTCCTCCCCTGATTCCACCAACATGTCTCCTGCCACACCAGAGGAGACAAGACTTTAGACCATGTTTATTCCAACTTGGCTGGAGCCTACAAAGCAACACCCCTCCCCCACATTGGACAATCGGACCATCTCTCCCTGTTCCTCACACCTAGGTATTCACCACTCATCCAACGTGTGAAACCTGCTGTGAGGACAATTAAAGTGTGGCCAGAGGGGACAGACGCAATGCTCCAGGACAGATTTAAAAACACAGACTGGAATATGTTCATCCACACAGACCTGGACCAGTACGCCTCATCTGTACTGGATTACATCTCCGAAACCACAGACAGTGTCACCACCCAGAAACGGATCACCATGTACCCCAACCAGAAGCCTTGGATGAACCGGGATGTTCGTCTCCTCCTGAAGGCCCGCAACACCGCCTTTAGGTCAGGAGATGCACACGCCTACAGTACAGCCAGGGCTAATCTAAAGAAGGGCATCAAAAAAGCCAAACACCATTACAAAAAGAAGGTAGAAGAACACTTCTCCAACTCCAACCCCCGACGCATGTGGCAAGGACTCCAGACCATTACAGACTACAGGACCACCAAACCCTCCCCCGCATCCTCTGATGCCTCCTTCCTCAACGAGCTCAACAACTTTTATGCTCGTTTTGAGCGAGGGAACCCCACAACCACAACCATAACAGACATGACGCCAGACCACCAACCTCTGACTCTCTCCCCCACCGATGTAGGAGCGGTGCTGAGCAGGATCAATGTCCACAAGGCTGCAGGTCCTGATGGTATCCCCGGGCGTGTTCTCAGAGCGTGTTCTGGGGAGCTTGCAGGAGTGCTCACAGACATATTCAACCTGTCCTTGGCCCACGCTGTGGTACCGGCCTGCTTCAAATTCACCTCCATCGTCCCGATACCCAAAAACTCCAACCCATCTAGCCTCATTGACTACCGCCCAGTAGCCCTCACCCCCATCATCACTAAGTGCTTAGAGCAGCTGGTCTTAGCACACTTCAAATCCTGTCTCCCCCCCACCCTGGACCCCCACCAATTTGCATACCGCCAGAACAGGAGCACAGAGGATGCAGTCTCCATCGCACTGCACTCTGTCCTCTCACACCTGGACAACAACAACACCTACGCCAGAATGCTGTTTATAGACTTCAGTTCAGCATTCAACACAATCCACCCCTCACAACTCATCAGGAAACTGACAGACCTGGGCATCAGTTCCCTCATCTGCAAATGGTTACTGGACTTCCTGACCAACCGCCCCCAACATGTCCGACTGGATAACCGCTGCTCATCTACAATCACAATGAACACCGGTGTACCACAAGGCTGTGTGATGAGCCCTTTCCTCTACTCCGTCTTCACCCACGACTGAAGACCTGCTGATGGTTCCAACACCATCATTAAGTTTGCAGATGATATTCACCACGGTGATTGGCCTCATCAGTGACAACGATGAGGCCGCCTACAGGGAGGAGGTGGATTGTCTGGCTGAGTGGTGTGACACAAACAACCTGCTGCTTAACACCGAGAAGACTAAGGAGCTCATCGTGGACTACAGGAGGAATGCTGACCCACATCCACCCATCCACATTAAGGGGATGGCTGTGGAGCGTGTGAGCAGCTTCAAGTTCCTGGGAGTCCACATCTCCGAGGATCTCATCTGGACGACCAACTGCTCCAAGCTGGTCAAGAAGGCTCACCAGCGCCTCTTCTTCTTGAGGACTCTGAGGAAGAACCACCTGTCCTCAGACATCCTGGTGAACTTCTACCGCTGCACCATCGAGAGCATCCTGACCAACTGTATAACAGTCTGGTACGGGAACTGCTCTGCCTCGGACCGGAAGGCGTTGCAGAGGGTCGTGAAAACTGCCCAGCGCATCGCCGGAGCACCACTTCCTGCCATAAAGGACATCTACAGGAAGCGGTGTCTGAAAAGGGCTGGGAAAATCATCAGAGACCCCAGTCACCCATCACATGGACTCTTCACCCTCCTGCCCTCTGGGAGGCGCTACAGGAGCCTCCGGACTAAGACCACCAGGTACCGGAACAGCTTCTTCCCCACAGCTGTCAGACTCCTGAACTCTGCCTCCTGACATCTGACCCACGTTAAACTCATGGACTGAACATACACACACCCACAACCACTAGCACTTTACCACTACTTTATATAGCCTCTGTAGAAATTATCCACATATCTCACTTATCTTAACTGCACTACTGTATAGTTCTGTGTAGATAATCATTCTGTACATACGATAATTTTTAATCCTACAACTGTTTATAACTTACATAGTTCACATTCTGTATAACTGTATATCTCAGATTTCTGTATAGTTTTTATTTCATATTTATATCCTGTTCATAGCCTGTACATACTTATAGTTATAGAATATTCATAACATACTTCACACTGTGTACATTATAACATACCATAATAGACCCATTTCTGTAATATACTTACACATCTCTATTATTGCTAATTTATATTGTAATATATCTATATCACGACTAAAGCACTTTCTGGATGGATGCAAACTGCATTTCGTTGCCCTGTACCTGTGACATGTGCAATGACAATAAAGTTGAATTCTATAATTCTATTCTATTCAATAGTCAGCCTCATCACTGATGGGGACGACAAGGAGTACAGAGGACTGACTCAGGACTTTGTGGACTGGTGCCAGCTGAACTACCTCCAGATCAACACTAGTAAAACCAAGGAGCTGGTGGTAGACTTCCGCAGGCACAAACATCCTCCACTGCAACCACTGAACATCCAAGGTATGGACATTGAGGCTGTGGACAGCTACAGGTACCTTGGTGTTCATCTGAACAGCAAACTGGACTGGACTCATAACTCAGACGCCCTCTACAGGAAAGGGCAGAGCAGACTGTACCTGCTGCGGAGGCTCAGGTCGTTTGGAGTGGAGGGCCCACTCCTGAAGACCTTCTATGACTCTGTGGTGGCCTCAGCCATCTTTTACAGTGTGGTCTGCTGGGGCGGCAGCATCTCTGCTGGGGACAGGAAGAGACTGAACAGGCTGATCAGCAGGGCCAGCTCTGTTCTAGGATGCCCTCTGGACCCAGTGGAGGTGGTGAGTGACAAGAGAATGGTGGCTAAGCTGTCATCCCTGTTGGGCAACATCTCCCACCCCATGCAGGAGACTGTGACAGCACTGAGCAGCTCCTTCAGTGGGAGACTGCGGCACCCACGGTGTGGGACGGAGAGATTTCGCAGGTCTTTCCTCCCCACTGCTGTCAGACTCCACAACAAAGACTTTTGCAGCTGATTAAACACACACACGTGCAATAAGACTGCTATATGTGCAGTTTTTTCTCTGACTAAGTTGTACTTTCGTATTTTCTTACTCAGTTGTATATAGCATTTGTATACTATTTTATTCTATTGTATATAGTATTTTATTTTATTTTATTGTATTTTATTTGATTGCATTCCAGTGTTTTCTGATTTCTGCTACATAACTTTGCACTTTTGCTGTAACAAAACAAATTTCCCACCTGTGGGACTAATAAAGGTCATCTTATCTTATCTTATCTTATCTTTAAGGATCCTCATCTAGGTGTAAAGGATTAAAATGATAAGAAACAACATTATTTCCCCTTGTGGGACTAATAAAGGTATATCATATCATATCATATCATATCATATCATATCATTACTGTGAACATGTGAATAAGTCCAAAGATGTTATTGACAGATGTGTCAGAGCAGGCCAGCTTGGTGATGTTTTTAGTTGACGCAGTAGACTTTGCTAATGATATTCGTAAACAGCTGCAGAGGAGCAGTCAAAGCAAACACTATGAACACATTAACAGGCAGAGAGCAACACCATATAACAGCAGTGAGAGCAGCAATTGTACTGGTTGTCATATGTGTGTTATACTGCAGAGGGCAACAGATGGCAAGATATCTATCATAGGACATGATGGCCAAGGTGAAAAATTCAATGCTGCCATAAGAGTACAAACAGAAAACCTGGAGCAAGCACAGAGGAGCAGAAACAATTCAATTTAATTTTTTTTATATTGCGCCAAATCACAACGAAAACAGTCGCCTCAAGGCGCTTTATATTGTAAGGTAGACCCTACAATAACACATACAGAGAAAAACCCAACAATCATATGACCCCCTATGAGCGGTCTTTGGCGACAGTGGGAAGGAAAAACTCCCTTTTAAAAGGAAGAAACCTCCGACAGAACCAGGCTCAGGGAGGGGCAGGGCCATCTGCTGCGACCGGTTGGGGTGAGAGAAGGAAAACAGGATAAAGACATGCTGTGGAAGAGAGACAGAGGTTAATAACAGATATGATTCGATGCAGAGAGGTCTGTTAACACATAGTGAGTGAGAAAGGCGACTGAAAAGGAAAAACTCAATGCATAATGGGAATCCAAGCTGCCTATGCCTATTGCAGCATAACTAAAGGAGGATGCAGGGTCACCTGAAATACCTGAAACAGCCCTGTACTACCATCAGTGTTGGGAAGGTTACTTTTAAAATGTATTCCACTACAGATTACAGATTATATGCCCCAAAATGTATTTTCTAACGTATTCCGTTATGTTACTCAATGAGAGTAACGCATTCTGAATACTTTGGATTACTTAATATATTATCATGCTTTTTACAACTACATGAATGTACTATTGCTGTCACGGAAAAGAGGATCCAGGCGCGGTTCTCTTCAACAGCAAAACAGTGCGTTTATTTACAGTGAAATAAAACAGGTAAGTCCAACAATTCACTCCAAAGGTGCAATTTTCAAACAGTGTTCGTCCTTTGCTCCCCGTGTGCTACGTGCTGTAACTCCGTGAGTGTGTGTGCTCTCCAACTCACTTCTCCACCCAACTCTCCTGGAGGAAGAAGGAAATCCACAATTAGCCGAATACCAAAAGCACACTCTTCGCACAAACTCTACCAGTTAGGAGTAATAATCCCACGTCGACTGTTGCCACAAGCCCAGGTTAAATACCTCCGACTGGCAAAGAAGGATGATTACCAACAGCTGGGTAGGTAATCAGACGGAGGTGGGCCGGCGACAGCGAGGAGGGACTCCCGATGACGAAAGTCGCCAGGTCACGCCTTCCCTACGGCGCGCACTTCCGTAAACATGGCTTAGAGGACCGGGGAGAGAGAGAGAAGCGAACAGACACACACACCCAAATATAAACAAGCAAGGTCGTCCGGGGAGGACCGTCCGACCGTGACAATTGCCGTGTGATTTATTACTATCACTGAAGGTTACTCGCCATAGCAATACCAACTAGATTTTTAAACCTTAATATAAAATGAGTAACAGTAGGTGGACATTAGGTAAGGCTGCACTTTTTCCAGTGATCTCATACAGAAAACTATTCCGCGCGTTTATAAAACAGGTCCGCGGCTCTGAACCGTAGTAAAGGGACCTCTGGCTAATACGTCGGGTTCGTGTCGGGCTTGTAGCCGAAAACTAGCTTTACTTTGTTGTCTGGGTCAACTTTGCTAGCGAGAGACAGAGAGAGGCGTTGAAAGGCTGCTCCAACAGAACTTATTGTTTCGGAGGAAAACACGAACACAGTGTACAGTCGAGTCTTAACAGCTTACTTACAACTGGGCTCGTCAGGCACTCTTTTTGGCCGCAGTGGTTCAATTCAATTCAATTCAATTCAATTCAATTCAATTCAATTTTATTTACACAGCGCCAAATCACAACAACAGTCACCTCAAGGTGCTTTATATTGTAAGGTAGATCCTACAATAATACATACAGAGAAAACCCCAACAATCAAACGACCCCCTATGAGCAAGCACTTTGGCGACAGTGGGAAGGAAAAACTCCCTTTTAACAGGAAGAAACCTCCAGCAGAACCAGGCTCAGGGAGGGGCGGGGCCATCTGCTGCGACCAGTTGGGTTGAGAGAACCCATATTTACATGCTTCCATCTCCCGTTTCTGCTTGGTGACAACTCGTACTTTTCCTTTTTCTCCCTCCCTCGCTCACAGACACGTAACGGGTATGGTAGTCCATTCTCCCTGCAGCACGGACTACACTGCCCATGAGGCTACACTCTTTAGGGCGATGCCTGTAACACTCTGATTATTGCCTTCACATTAAATCATTTTTTGAATATTAATTTTTCAAAATATTTGTGTGTCATTCATCACAATCCTTCCGACAGAGTGAGAGTAAATAAATGTCTTTACAACTTTACAACTTTAACACAATCACGACCTGACCTGAAGTCACGCGTAAGTTTCAGGGCAGGGCAATGGACTGAGCTGAAGTCATGCTCACTGATGCACTGCTTGTTAAATATTTCAGTTTGATCTTAGTGTAGCCGGATGGGCTACTCGCCTTTCTTTTCTCTCTCTCGCTCGCTCGCTCTACTGCTCTTGCTCTCTCCTGCGCTCGCTCTCACTGCACAACTAGGTTAATTGGGAACCCACCTGCATATTGATTGCAGGGTGGCGTCAGCCTGTATAAAGCTAAGCCGGTGTTTCTCTGGATTATTCCTCCCGTGCATTCAGCACAAAGCAGCAGTAAATGCTGGCATACTGTGACGGACTGATCAGCAAGAGTAGATCGTATGACAGCTACAGCGCGGCAGTTTGTTTTATTCCGGCGTCGCGGAGAGAGGTGCTCGTGTGATCCCCACCAGTGAGAGTATAGCGCCTCCGGTCCTGGGGGTTTGATTACTGCATTCACCTCTCCGTGGCAAATTGCCCCAACCTAAATCGGAAGAGTGAAACTCCTTCCCAGCCGCTGTTGTGAGGGCTCCTCCTCGGTGGAGCCTGCTGTCTTGTCTTGTCTGGTTTTGAATTGTTTTATCTTGTCTTATCTTGTTTTATTAAGTAGGCCTACCTTGTCCTGGTTCGCCTGGTTTTTATTTTATTTTATCTCTGGACTGTTGCCTGTGCCCACGCTTCTGTGATCGGGCTGAAGCAATCCTTTGCCCGAGTGTCGTGCCGGGAATTTTAAATTGCCTCCGTTGCTGGTCTCAGCCTGTGGGGAGCCAGACCAGCTTGCGATTGAGGCTTGGACAATTACTACCAGCATGAGTGGTAGTTTGACCCGTGGGGCATAAGCCTTCCAGTGTGTGTGTGTGTGTCTGTGTGTGTGTGTGTGTGTGTGTGCATGTGCGATTTCTTTTATTAAAGTTATTAAAGTGTGTTTTAGTTTTTTTTATGATCTGTAGCGAGCCAGACGCTCAGTGTCCTTTTATTCCTTTAACGTATTTTTCTGTGTTTTATTTCAGTGAACGGAGGACGTGCCAGTGGCCCTGGGACCTCAGGTGGTGGGTCGTTTTCACACTTTCTGTTGTACAGCACTGGGTGGGCTGCAGTGATTCTCTTTTTTTTTGTGTGATTTTCTTTTGGGTCCACGGCTGCTGGTAAGTCCAAGTTCCATCATTGTTTTATTGTACTTTTAGGACACTGTCAACAAAGACGCTACATTTTGTTCTTCTAATATTTTATCCTTTATTTCTTTTACTATAAATAAAACTGTTTTAATATTGGAGCCAACCTGCCTCAGTGTGCATCCTTGAATCGGTGCGGCCTCTTTTATTCCTTTTTATCTATTTTTCTTAAATGTATATTTCCTGGGGGTGAAATTCCCCTAGGTGGCGTTGTCATTTTGTTATTTCTTTTATAACCCCGCCGACCACTTGGTCACATTAGAAAAAAGATACACAAATAAGTTTTAACTTCACAGCATTTTTGAAAAATCAATGACAAGTTTTAAAACATGACACCAGGTCATAAATGTCCCTGTCTGTTGCCTTCTCTGTCCCTCGCTGTCTCAACCTTTCTTTAATACTCCCTTCCCCTGTTTTATTGCTCAGATTTGTTCCAGCTGTGTTTCCCCGTGTTGTCCAACCTCGTCATCCTGCGTATTTAAATCGTCAGTTTGCCTCTGTTCCCTGTCATGTCCCTCCCTGTCCCTCCCTTTTTGCTCCCTCTGTCCCTCCCTGTCTTACCCTCCCTGTCCCTCCCTCTCGCACCCTCTCTGTCCCTCCGTCTCTGTCCCTCCCTGTCCCCCCTGTCTCGCACTCCCTGTTCCTCCCTCTCTCACCCTCTGCTTCCCTCGCTCTCTCACCCTCGTTTTCTTTCCCTCCCTGTCCCTCCCTCTCTCACCTTCCATGTCCCTCCCTGTCCCTCGCTCTCTCGCCCTACCTGTCCCTCACTCTCTGTCCCTCGCTCTCTCGCCCTACCTGTCCCTCACGCTCTGTCCCTTGCTCTCTCATTGTCTTTGTCCCTCGCGTTCTCACCCTCCCTGTCCCAACCTCTCCCCACCTCTCTCCCCCTTCCTGTCCCAACCTCTCTCGCCCTCCCTGTCCCTCGCTGTCTGTCCCTCCCTGTCCTTTGCTCTCTCACCCTACCTGTCCCTCGCTCTTCGCCCTCCTTGTCCCTCCCTTTCCCTCCCTGTCCCTGCCTCTGTGCCCCTCCCTGTCCCTCCCTCTCTCACCTTCCATGTCCCTCCCTGTACCTCCCTCTCTCGCCCTACCTGTCCCTCACTCTCTGTCCCTTGCTCTCTCATCGTCTTTGTCCCTCGTGTTCTCGCCCTCCCTGTCCCACCCTCTCCCTACCTCTCTCCCCCTCCCTGTCCCTCGCTGTCTGTCCGTCCCTGTTCCTCCCTGTCCTTTGCTCTCTCACCCTATCTGTCCCTCGCTCTCACCCTCCTTGTCCCTCCCTTTCCCTCCCTGTCCCTGCCTCTCTGCCCCTCCCTGTCCCTCCCTCTCTCACCTTCCATGTCCCTCTCTGTCCCTCGCTCTCTCACCCTCCTTGTCCCGCCCTTTCCCTCCCTGCCCCTCCCTGTCCCTCCCTCTCTTGCCCTACCTGTCCCTCACTCTCTGTCCCTCGCTCTCTCACCCTCTTTGTCCCCCACTTTCTTGCTCTCTCTTTCCCTTGCTCTCTCCGCCCTCCCTGTCCCTCGCTGTCTCGCCCTCTCTCTATTGTCCCCTTCCCCTGTGAGGTTTGTTCCAGCTGTGTTTTCACCTGTTGCCCCATCCTTTTTCATTCCTTTGTATTTAAGTCCTTAGTTTGTCTCTGCTCCCTGTTACGTTGTCAGTCTTCATGCTAGTCCTCCTATCATGTTCAGTTTGAGCCTGAGTGATTTGTACCTTCAGTTTTGTGTAGTAGACCCAGAATGTTGCCGCAACGATTATATCTCTTGTCTGTTGTGCAAATCCTTTGATATTCACTGGACAGATACCAGACAAGATCTTCGTTACCGAACTTAGCATAAGCTTCATTAGTAGCAACAGCCTATTGGTTCTAAAGACTTTCACTTTTTCTTTCACATGGTCAGAGAAATGTCTACATTTGTTTCTAAAGAACAAACACATTCAGGTGTTTGTATGTGAACTGTACATGAACCAAAGGCGTTCTGCCATGCCGTCTCCTGCAGGCCACCAATATTTGATCAATCTGTTTCTAATTGTGCCCTCGTACACTTTGACCTTTACCCTTTTAAACTCACACCTGCTGAAGGCATTTGATTATCAGCACCTAACTACTGCTGAGTCTCTCATCTTCCAGAAACAAGGATGGACCTGTGGGTGATGGGTAATGAGGTCATGCTGTTTGTGCACGTTTAAACTGATGTGAACAGGTTAAAAGAAGCACAGCTGCAGCTCAGTGGGGAGGGACTGGTAGTCAGGCTGTGCTGTGCAGTGTCTCAGTTTTTGTGTTGTATAGCAGAATGGTAAGTTCAGAGAATGTTTCCAAGCTGTTCCTGTTATGTGACGTTAACTGAACTTCAGGTAACCTGCAAGAAAAGAACAAGAAACGAGTTCCTGTGAGGTATTCTGAGCCTCGAGGATGATGATAAATGCTACAGAGATTACACATTTCACTCTAAGTCCCTACTTTGACACTGGTGCATACAGATACTTGTATTTCCTCATTATTCAAATTTCTTATGCTGCAATTATTTGTGCTAACCTCCTGCTGATTGTGGTTATCTGTGTGAACAGAAGCTTACATGAACCTATGTACATGTTTCTGTGCAGCCTGTTTGTGAATGAGCTGTATGGTAGTACAGGGCTGTTTCCGTTCCTCCTGCTTCAGATCCTCTCTGATGTTCACACTGTTTCTATTTCATTTTGTTTCCTGCAGGTTTTCTGTGTGTACACTTACGCTTGTGTGGAGTTTATAAACTTAGTCATCATGTCTTATGACAGATATTATGCCATCTGCTGGCCTCTTCAATATAAATCATATATGACACAGAAAACAGTCACCATGCTGATTTCTCTAACGTGGTTATTACCTTTTATTATGATTGTCGTGCTTATATCTTTGAGTGCTCCTCTACAGCTCTGTGGAAACGTCATCAATAAAGTTTTTTGTGGAAACTACGCCATCATTAAACTGGCCTGCTCTGACACCAGAGTCCATAACATCTTTGGACTCATTTACACTTTCATCTCTGTCATTATTCCTCTTGTTTTAATCCTGTACACCTACGTGAGGATCCTGAAAGTCTGTTTTTCTGGCTCCAAGCAGACCCGACAGAAAGCCGTCAGCACCTGCACGCCTCACCTCGCCTCCATCTTGAATTTTTTTTTCGGTTGCTGTTTTCAGATATTACAAAGCAGATTTGACACAAATGGTGTGCCGAATGTTTTTGGCATTTTATCATCATTGTACTTTCTGACATGCCAGCCGCTCTTCACACCACTACTGTACGGGCTGAAAATGACCAAAATACGCATTGCATGTAAACAGCTGTTTTGTGGTCCACTGACACGTTTGTTCAGTTGTAGTAGTGATATCTTCTCCAAAAGCCACCAAAGTCAGACGTATTGTTAATGCATGTGGATTACAAGGAAACTTATTTTGGAGCTGAAATCATTCAAACTTTGCTCTTCATGGTTTTTAAAGTTCTGTTAAGTTCAGATACATCTGTTTTTGTCAGTATGCTTGAACAAATAAACTAATATGAGTGACTTAGTTTTCTGTTGTTACGCTTGGAGCACTTAACATTTATTTTGTGTGATGTGTGTTTTTCACTTGAGCAGAGATAAACAGTCGGGTGGTTTGGGATCAGTGTGTCTAAGTTCCAGAGGGAACGGATCAACACACAAACAGCAAAGCAAAAGCAAAAGATGTGCCATCAGCAACTGTACATAAACACTTTGAACAGATAACAAAATAAAAATATATTTTTGCTGTGTTTTGGGTAAAATTACACATTTAAACTGAAATCAGATGAATACAAAGTTTTATTGGTTGATAAATTTCCATCAGTCCACATGATTCAAAGTGAACTCACTTACTGCCATTTAATAGTGAGAACATTTTCTATAAATATTAAGTCTCACAACACAACTGTTTCCTTTACTGAGGTATTTGATCCTGCTGGGAGATAATAGTCAGTGAATGATTTTTCTGTGTGCAAACATGGATCTATATTTATTATGAGCAGGTATCTGAAATCATGTTTTCACTTTTTTCTCACTGCTTCACTGAGTGAATGTGTTAAATGCAGAGAGGAATTTTCCCATGCGGATCAATAAAGTATACATTATTATTATTATTATTATTATTTAAAAAACTGTTAGAAAAATTATTTTCTGTGTATTTTCAACTGTAAGTAGTTGATTTATGTAGTTGGTTTGTGAGATGGAGACATGGAGACACTCAAATAGCTTAAATCATCACATCTTCTGATCGTATAGACGCAACAACAGACCGGGGACAAGAGGCCTGGAGGTTAGTTATTAAAGACTACCGTCATGGTGGATGTTTCTCATAACTCATCCAGATTAGGCTGTGCTTTTCAGTATATGGTGTCCCATCATCATTCTGCTATTAAGTGTTGGATAGGTGTCGGGCACCTTTGCATCATTTGCAGCCTGGCTAAAGTGGACTCCTGTCTGTATTTATCTGGTGGTGAGGCGAGCAGGAGGGCAGGCAGGTGGGTGTGATCTCCGGCTTTGACAGGTGGAAAGTGCCTGATGTCCTTACTGGTGAGCGGCAGCATGAGGCAAACGGAGGAGCGACAGAGGTACCAAGGCGAGTACTTCTTAGTCTTTATCTCCATGGTTATTGTACTTCCTGTTTTATTTTGAAAGTCTCTGGTCCTGTGTTCAGTGTCTTCAGGTTGCCTCACCTGTCGTGTTAGTCTGTATTAATTCCAGCTGTGTTCCCTCCTGTTTTCCATCCTTTTGTTATCATGTGTGTTGCGTCGTCCCCGTTTGCTGTGTGTTTCCATGTGTTCCAGGTTTCCCTTGTTAATTCCTAATTGTCCGTTCCTCAAAGAAAGGATTTGCTGCCCGGACAGTAAACTGTGCTCTGTTGGACTCTGGCCGTATTATTTGCCCAGGGAATTTACCCATGGGATCTTGGTGGCTTTTACCACCATCACTTCATGCGGATACCCTCTCGGCGCCAGCTGCGGTCTCAAGGCTGGAGCTGAACAACAACACCCTGATAACGACTGTGTTTAGACTGTTCTTCCCATTCTATGCAAGGCCACCTGGGTTGGCTGGAAGACTGTTTACTTAGCCTGGCAGGGCGAAGGACACTGTCTCAGCTGAACTCTGGACACATACACACACACGCACACAGACACACACACACAGACACACACACACACACACACACGCACACAGACACACACACACAGACACACACACAGACACACACACACACACACACACGCACACAGACACACACACACACAGACACACGCACACAGACACGGACACACACACACACACACGCACACAGACACACACACACGCACACACACACACACAGACACACAGACATATATACACATGCTGATACACACTGATCCCCCCTCCAAACGCCTTCGATGCTTATTCCCTTCCGATGCTGACGGTGAATCATGGAGACCAGCGCACAGGCTGCAGGCCCGGATGTACTGTCTAAATCGGCTGTCTCTCACCCTTTACCCACCCCTGTTGCTTGTCATGTGTTTCTTTGGTGTATTAAGAGTTTTTTCATGTGCTATGTGCAGAGGTGTTTTTTTTCTGTTCTCAAACTGATCTCCCTGTTGGAGCTCAGTCTGGGGGGAGTTATTTTTCTCTCCTTATCTTTCCTCATGTTGTGCTTTTCCATGTTATACCCCTCTGACCTGTCTTCCCCATGTGATGTTTGTGTAATGCAGGGGTGTCCAAAGTCCGGCCCACTTCAACTTTTGCTTGAGTGTATTGCACTTCTTAGTTTTAACACCAGGGGAGCTGCTGTTGATCAAGGCAGTTGCTCCACCAAAAAAACAATCACAGAAGAAATTTACCCCAAGTTACCAAACATGGCAGAACCAAAGAAGCCAAAGGTAGAAAGTGAGTGCAGAAAATTTCAGACACGGTGGGAGAGTGAATATTTCTTCAAAGAATTCAAGGGGACGTGTCTGTTTGATCTGTACTGAAACTGTGGCAGTTATGAAAGAGTATAATGTACGACGTCATTATGAAACCAAACATCAGGCCTATGCATCCTACACTGGTGCTGAGCGAGAGCAGAAATTAAAGCAAAGGGTAGCTCTCCTGCGGGGTCAGCAACAGTATTTTTTCGTGCTCAAGTTGTCCAGGAAAAGGCTCCAATAGCAGCTATGAGGTCGCCCAACTCATGGCAAGACATGGCAAGCCTTTTTCAGATGGAGACCTCATAAAACACGGCCTCGTTAAAGTCACCGAAATAACGTGCCCGGAAAAAGTGCAGGACTTCAACAACGTCAGCATGTCCAGAAATCCAGTTGTGCGACGCACTGAAGACTGTCAGCCAACATTAAACTGCAACTGTCTGATAAAGCTGTGCTTTTGATTTTTACTCCATCGCATGCGATCCGAGCACTGATGCCACAGACGCCGCACAGCTGCTAATTTTTTTTTTTTGCGGGGAGTGGACGAGAGCACGAGCGCTTTAGGTGAGTAAAAAAATATATTCCACAGTACCCGTGTGTTAATAAGCATGCATGTGCAGGTACACATGCTTCAAATATCAATAATGCGCATCAGTTCTGTAACTACCCTGCTTTTGCGCACCGCTTTCTTATATGCGTTTTTCTTGTTAACACACAGAGTACACACCGCTGTGCACAGCGCACGCACACGCAAGTCAGCTGATCTCATCTGATGCAGATTTGCTCCTTGGTCAAGTGACATTTGTCCGGATTTTTGGCACGAGTGGCGTCAGACCAGCACCGCAGCTGGATGGCCCGATTTACATACCCAGTGCAGCTGATACTCACCAGAATAATTTACTAAAATTATATGCACTCCTGTTATTAAGTCCAGTTCAGTCTGTTAATGTTGATAACCGTTTCAAACGAACGTTAATAGGTGTGTTGCTAAGCCTAAGAACTTAAATAACAAGCTTGAAATGTACCCGTCCCATTTTCCCCTTTATTGTTTTTTCTCTGTGCTGTAAATCTTCTGTCCAAGAAGAAATCTGCTGCTGTTCTGAGAATGAGCTACCAAAGCTTAAAGATCCATTTATGGAAAGCTGTGATGAAGGCAGTTTTGTCTTTAATTATATTCAACAATATAACACATTTGACCACTTTTAAATGATTTTTCTAACTTTAATACACTAAAGTTAAGGTTATATACCTAATTTCTAGTAAGTGGCCCAGCCCCTCCTATATTTGTATGTATGTGGCCCTCAGTGAAAAAAGTTTGGACACCCCTGGTGTAAGCAAATAAATTGTATGGCAGTGTTGTGGAAAATTTAACAATAACCTGCAACACACCCAGTGAGCTTGATTTGAAGTGGGTTTAATAAACACGTTGCAATGTGGAGAGAGCATCTCAGTGAAACACCAGGACTATCTCTGAATTGTGGCCACCGCCCTTACATCTTATATATGCAGACACAGACACTCTTAAACAAAGAACACTCCACAGCGGATCAATTATTAGCAGATCCTTAACTGTTCAGTCTAAGAAAAGCTCCGACCAATCGTCACCTCCTTTACAACAGGATGTCCAGAGCCCTCAAGAGGAAAATGAGTCTGCTGTGAAGGTGCAATAAAACTTGGGCCCCACTTGTGATCACATTCCACATGCATACAAACTGGTGACAGGAGTGCTCTTACTATACTAAAGTGATATGGTTAAAATATGTGATTAATACATGACAAAAGAAATCTGCCACCACAGCAGCCATGGACAGCCATTGCTACATCTCCGTGAGTGAATAAGAAAAACATCCATCCACTCATACATTCATCCATCCATCAATACTTTCAGTCTGTCCTTCCTTTGGCCTTGTGTTGAGATTGAGTTACTAATGTTTATATTACCCAACTGTTTATTTTTTCAGTTTAAAAGAGTTATTTAGTTTCCAGAGCATGTCCCTTGGTAATGACATCAGACTGCTGTGGGACTAAACTGAAAAGCTTAAATGAAGCGGAGGTGAAGTTACAGTTCAGTCCGTGTGTCATTCAGTATCCCATGTTACACATGCCTACAGAAACTTTTGATACTACATATATACTAAACAGTACTGGAGAGGTAAGTTTGAGATGTTTGTCACTAATGATCCTTCAGTGATATAATGTATTGCTTGTGTGGTTATTTTGGCTAATTCATCCCACAGTTTAAAGCAGGTGAAAGGATCACTAACATAGCATGAATACTTCTAAATGTATAGTATCCTGTGGATAGTGTTGGCTTGCTGTGAACCATGGAGATCATAAGAAACTCCACACAGTTTTCATATTTTACTCTTGGCGCCTATGTTGACACACAGATGTTTAAACATTTATATTTCATAATTATTTTGTCTCTGTATATGTTTACAGTTGGTTCCAATGTCCTGCTGATTGTGGTTATCTGTGTGAACAGAAGCTTACATGAACCTATGTACATGTTTCTGTGCAGCCTGTTTGTGAATGAGCTGTATGGTAGTACAGGGCTGTTTCCGTTGCTCCTGCTTCAGATCCTCTCTGATGTTCACACTGTTTCTGCTCCTCTGTGCTTCCTGCAGGTTTTCTGTATTTACTTATATGCAAGTGTAGAGTTTAGTAACTTAGCTGCCATGTCTTATGACAGATACATGTCCATCTGTTATCCTCTTCAATATCACACACTAATGACGTCTAATAAAGTTGCCCTTCTGATAGCTGTGACATGGATACCTCCTTTACTTGCGGTTTGTGTCACAACATGTCTGAGTGCTTCATTGCAGCTATGTGGAAATGTCATTAACAAAGTGTACTGTAACAATCACTCCATTATCAAGCTGGGATGTCACAGCACCACAGTTAATAATCTCTATGAGCTCACTGCTGCCTCTGTCACAGTGTGTGTCCCAGTATCTGTAATCCTGTACACCTACACAAGGATCCTGAAAATCTGTTTTTCTGGATCCAAACAGACCCGACAGAAAGCCGTCAGCACCTGCACGCCTCACCTCGCTTCTCTGCTCAACTTTTCTTTTGGGGTTTCTTTTGAAATACTACAGAGCAGGTTTGATATGGGCCATGTTCCAAACATGCTACGGATATTTTTATCAGTGTACTTTCTTACATGTCAGCCCCTCTTCAATCCTGTCATGTATGGCTTGAATATGTCCAAAATACGGACCATATGTAAAAATCTGCTCTTAGGTTCTGTTGGGAAGAGCAGGATATTTATCAAAATTGTTCAGATTGAGAAATAAGAGATAAACTACACTGATATGAAGAATGAGCGTTTCTTCATTTGACATATTGTTTCAGGTTTGGAAATTTACCATTCAACAGCTGATGCAGACATGTCTAACAGTCATTGAAAATCAATCAAATAAAAATAATGGAGATGTAAAAAAAAAGAGGAAGTGTCTTCATTCCCAGACAGATTATTGAAAACTGTTTAAATAATGAAAGAAAATATAATTACTTCTGTGTTATTGCTGCTTGATGTGAATATTAACGTTATGATACTTTATACTTGGACCACAAAAATGTCACTACACTACTAATCAAAGCCATGCCTAAATCATTAGTGTTAATTTTAGTATAATGTTATTTATATAGCTCCTATATGAGCCATCTCAGGGCACTTGATGATGTAAAGGAAGACAACATTTTGAAAAGAACCTTAGGGAACCACAGTTTGTGGCAGTAGGGTTGTTATACCTCAAATCCACAAATTTTAGAACAGTTGCTGCTTATCCATCTCCAATTTGCTCAGAAATGTTATGGTAGAAAAAGTACCCATTCATAATTGTGGTGATTTTCTAGTTTGATATATCTAATACATATACAATACATAAATATATGTTCTTTTGAAAAATTGTTCATAGACCCATTTTTCTGTATCAGCATTTAAACATAAATATTTAAAACTATCAAAGTTAAAACCTGAAAGTTTCAAGTTTCTTACCATGAAAATGAATCAGGAACTGTAATTTGGGACATATTACAAATACATTTTAGTACTGGCTAGATAAAACAAAACACAACAAAGTGCCATATTTGAATACACACCAGTAAAAGACTTTAGATTTCAAAAGACAACGAGGGAAAATTTCTGTACAGTTATATTTCACTATAAAGCAAAATAAAGCATGTTGAATGCATTCCAAGAAGAAATTCTTAGCCATAAAAATTAAGAAAATGCTATTTTCATTCAACTTTCATGCTGTATTAAGCAAATATGCCAAGTATTAAATAAGTTGTATCATAAAAACAAAAATACCAGACGGTAGTCTAATGCTAATAGAACAAAATTCTGGCAAAATGTTTGACACAATAAAATTAGTCAGATTGTCAGTGGTCCCCATCCTTTTTTGCACCACGGACCGGTTTAATGTCTGACAATATTTTCATGGACCACCCTTTAAGGTGTTGCGGATAAATGCAACAAAATAAAATGATACGACCAAGACAAAAACTGTGGTATTTTGTAAATATAATAATAAACGTGAATTCACTGTGTAATTGTGTAACTTTATTAGCACCGTCCTCCTGAAATGCGCCAAACATTGAGAGTAACATCCTCCTCTCTGCCCCTTAATGCTCTCTGGTCGCTATGGTAACGCGTGAAAATTTCTTTCAAAGAAATATGAATAGAATCGGGAAAAGACCGAGTTAATGATAAAACCCCTGAGGGGTCTGACAAAATGCTTTTGCCATTAGGTAATCTGTAATTTCCACATAGTATGCTGATCAGTGTAATTTTCAATGATTAAACTGTAGTAGAGACGAGCAAACATATTGGCAGATCTGAGAAGAGAGAACCTTTGTTATGAAAATGATTTTAATCTTTTATACATGATTGCATTTGAGCTTATTAAAGAGCTGTGGCTCCTGGTCAAGTGAGGGTCAGAAACTCTTGGCAGGCGTTAATGATCAGCCAATACACGGTGAGGAGGACAGGAGCTCTGAAAGGAATTGCAACACACCTGCTTACATGACATACGCCTAGAGTGATTTTTATCTTTTATTACTTATATCCTTTAGAGTTAAGATTTAAGTTGGTATCATTTATCACTTATATCCTTTTAAGTAAGTTTT